>NC_041214.2:45268924-45276037 GCF_002837175.3 Physeter macrocephalus | reverse complement strand
TACAGTATTTGTTTTTCCCTTTCTGACTTACTTCACTCTGTATGACAGACTCTAGACGCATCCACCTCACTACAAATAACTCGATTTCATTTTTTTTTTATGGCTGAGTAACATTCCATTGTATATGTGTGCCACCTCTTCTATATCCGTTTATCTGTTGATGGACACTTAGGTTGCTTCCATGTCCTGGAAATGTCCTTGTAAATAGTGATGCAATGAACATTGTGGTACATGTTTCTTTGAATTATGGTTTTCTCAGGGTATATGCCCAGGAGTGGCAGTGCTGGGTCATATGGTAGTTCTATTTTTAGTTTTTTAAGGAACCTCCATACTCTTCTCCATAGTGGCAGTATCAATTTACATTCCCACCAACAGTGCAGGAGGGTTCCCTTTTCTCCATACCCTTTCAGCATTTATTGTTTCTAGATATTTTGATAATGGCCATTCTGACCAGCATGAGGTGATATCTCATTGTAGTTTTGATTTTCATTCCTCAAATAATTAGTGATGTTGAGCATCTTTTCATGTGCCTATTGCCCATCTGTATGTCTTCCTTGGTGAAATGTCTGTTTAGGTCTTCTGCCCATTTTTTTTTTTTTTTAACTGTAGGATCTTTTTTTTTTTTTTTTAAGATGTTGGGGGTAGGAGTTTTTATTAATTAATTTATTTATTTTTGCTGTGTTGGGTCTTTGTTTCTGTGCAAGGGCTTTTTCTAGTTGTGGCAAGCAGGGGCCACTCTTCATCGTAGTGCGCGGGCCTCTCACTATCGCGGCCTCTCTTGTTGCGGAGCACAGGCTCCAGATGTGCAGGCTCAGTAGTTGTGGCTCACGGGCCTAGTTGCTCCGCGGCATGTGTGATCCTTCCAGACCAGGGCTCGAACCTGTGTCCCCTGCATTAGCAGGCAGATTCTCAACCACTGCGCCACCAGGGGAGCCCCCGCCCATTTTTTAACCAGACTGTTTGGGGTTTTTTTGATATTGAGCTCCATGAGCTGTTTGTGTATTTTGGAGATTAATCCTTTGTCTGTTGTTTCATTTGCAAATATTTTCTCCCATTCTGAGGGTTGTCTTTTTGTCTTGTTTATGGTATCCTTTGCTGTGCAAAAGCTTTTAAGTTTCATTAGGTCCCATTTGTTTATTTTTGTTTTTATTTCCATTACTCAAGAGGTGGATCAAAAAAGATCTTGCTGTGGTTTATGTCAAAGAGTGTTTTTCCTATGTTTTCCTCTAAGAGTTTTGTAGTGTCTGGTCTAATTTATTTAAGTCTTTAATCCATTTGGAGTTTATTTTTGTGTATGATGTTAGGTAGTGTTCTACGTTCTTTTACATGTAGCTGTCCAGTTTTCCCAGCACCACTTGTTGAAGAGGCTGTCTTTTCTCCATTGCATGTTCTTGCCTCCTTTGTCATAAATTAGGTGCCCATATGTGTGTGGGTTTCTCTGGGCATTCTGTTTTATACCACTGAACTATATTTCTGTTTTTGTTCCAGTACCATACTATCTTGATTACTCTAGCTTTGTGGTATTCTTTGAAGTCAGGGAGTCTGATTCCTCTAACTCCATTTTTCTTTCTCAACATTGCTTTGGCTATACGGGGTCTTTTGTGTTTCCATACGAATTGTAAAATTTTTTGTTCTAATTCTGTGAAGAATGCCATTGGTAATTTGATAGGGATTGCACTGAATCTGTAGATTGATTTGGGTAGTATAGTCATTTTCACAATGTTTATTCTTCCAGTGCAAGAGCATGGTATATTTCTCCATCTGCTTATGTCATCTTTGATTTCTTTCATCAGTGTCTTATAGTTTTCTGAGTACAAGTCTTTCACCTCCTTAGACAGATTTATTCTGAGATATTTTGTTCTTTTTGTTGCAATTGTAAATGGGAGTGTTTCCTTAGTTTCTCTTTCTGATTTTTCATTGTTGGTGTATACGTATGCCAGAGATTTCTGGGCATTAACTTTTATTTCTTTTTATTTTCTGATTGCTGTGGCTAGGACTTCCAAAACTATGTTGAATAAGAGTGGTGAGAGTGGACATCCTTGTCTTGTTCCTGATCTTAGTGGGAATGCTTTCAGTTTTTCACCATTGAGTATGATGCTGGCTGTGGGTTTGTCATACGTGGCCTTTATTATGTTGAGGTAGCTTCCCTCTATGCCCATTTTCTGGAGAGTTATTACCATAAATGGGTGTTGAATTTTGTCAAAAGCTTTTTCTGCATCTATTGAGATGATCATTTGGTTTTTATTCTTTAATTTGTTAATGTGGTGTACCACATTGATTGATTTGTGTATATTGAAGAATCCTTGCATCCCTGGGATAAATCCCAGTTGATCATGGTGTATGATCCTTTTAATGTGTTGTTGGATTCTGTTTGCTAGTATTTTATTCAGGATTTTTTCATCTATGTTCATCAGTGATATTGGTCTATAATTTTCTTTTTCTGTGATATCTTTCTCTCGTTTTGGTATCAGGGTGATGGTGGCTTCGTAGAATGAATTTGGGAGCGTTTCTCCCTCTGCAACTTTTTGGAAGACTTTGAGAAGTATCGGTGTTAGCTCTTCTCTAAATGCTTGATAGAATTCGCCTGTGAAGCCATCTGCTCCTGGACTTTTGTTTGTTGGAAGATTTTTAATTATGGTTTCAATTTAATTGCTTGTGATAGGTCTGTTTATATTTTCTAATTCTTCCTGGTTCAGTCTTAGAAAATTGCATCTTTCCAAGAATTTGTCCATTTCTTTGTGGTTGTCCATTTTACTGGCATATAATTGTTTGTAGTAGTCTCTTATAATCCTTTGTATTTCTGCAGTGTCAGTTGTGATTTTTCCTTTTCCATTTCTAATTTTATTGATTTGCATCCTCTCCCTTTTATCTTGATGAGTGTGGCTAAGGGTTTATCAATTTTGTTTCTCTTCTCAAAGAAACAGCTTTTAGTTTTGTTGATCTTTGCTATTGTATTCTTCATTTCTATTTCATTTATATCTGCTCTTATCATTATGATTTCTTTCCTTCTATTGACTTTGGCTTTTCTTTGTACTTCTTTCTCTAGTTGTTTTAAGTGTAGAGTTAGATTCTTTATTTGAGATTTTTCTTGTTTCTTGAGGTGAGATTGAATTGCTATAAACTTCCCTCTTAGAACTGCTTTTGCTGCATCCCATAGGTTTTGGGTCATCATGTTTTCACGACGTCATTTGTTTCTAGGTATTTTTTGATTTCCTCTTTGATTTCTTCAGTGATCTCTTGGTTATTAAGTAGTGTATTGTTTAGCCCATGTTTCGTTGTCATTTGTTTCTATTTTTTTATTTCTTCTTTGATTTCTTCAGTGATCTCTTGGTTATTTAGTAGTATACTGTTTAGCCTTCCTGTATTTGTGTTTTTTACAGGTTTTTTCCTGTAATTGATTTCCAGTCTCATAGAGTTGTGGTCAGAAAAAATGCTTGATATGATTTCAATTTTCTTAAATTTACCGAGGCTTGATTTGTGACCCAAGATGTGATCTATCTTAGAGAATGTTCCATGTGCACTTGAGAAGAAAGTGTATTCTGCCACTTTCGGGTGGAATGTTCTATAAATATGAATTAAATCTATCTGGTGTATTGTGTCAGTTAAAGCTTGTGTTTCCTTATTTATTTTCTGTCTGTCCATTGGTGTAAGTGGGGTGTTAAAGACCCCAATATTATTGTGTTACTGTCAATTTCTCCTTTCCTGGTTGTTAACATTTGCCTTATGTATTGAGGTGCTCCTATGTTGGATACATAAACATTTATAATTGCTGTATCATCTTCTTTGATTGATCCTTTGATCATTATGTAGTGTCCTTCCTTATCTCTTGTAACAGTCTTTATTTTAAAGTCGATTTTATCTGATACAAGTATTGCTACTCCAGCTTTCTTCTGATTTCCTTTTGCATGGAATGTCATTTTCCATCCCTTCACTTTCAGTCTGTGTGTGTCCCTAGGTCTGAAATGGGTCTCTTGTAGATAACATATATATGGGTCTTGTTTTTGTATCCATTCAGCCAGTCTGTGTCTTTTGGTTGAGGCATTTAATCCATTTATATTCAAGACTATTATCTATACGTATGTTCCTATTACCATTTTCTTAATTGTTTTGGGTTTGTTTTTGTTGGTCTTTTTCTTCTCTGTGTTTCCCTCCTAGAGAAGTTTCTTTAGCATTTGTTGTAAAGCTGCTTTGGTGGTGCTGAATTCTCTTAGCTTTTGCTTGTCTGTAAAGCTTTTGATTTCTCTGTTGAATCTGAATGAGATCCTTGCTGGGTAGAATAACCTTGGTTGTAGATTTTTCTCTTTCATCACTTTAAGTATATCCTGCCACTCCCTTCTGGCCTGAAGAGTTTCTGCTGAAAAATCAGCTGATAACCATATGGGGATTCCTTTGTATGTTATTTTTTGTTTTTCCCTTGCTGCTTTTAATATTTTTTCTTTGAATTTAATTTTTGTTAGTTTGATTGATATGTTTCTTGGTGTGCTTTTCCTAGGGTTTATCCTGTATGGGACTCTCTGTGCTTCCTGGACTTGGGTGACTCTTTCCTTTCCCATGTTAGGGAAATTTTCGACTATAATCTCTTCAAATATTTTGTCAGACCCTTTCCTTTTCTCTTCTTCTTCTGGGACCCCTATAATTCGAATGTTGGTGCCTTTAGTGTTGTCCCAGAGGTATCTGAGATTGTCTTCAATTCTTTTCATTCTTTTTTCTTTATTCTGCTCCTCAGCAGTTATTTCCACCATTTTGTCTTCCAGCTCACTTATTCGTTCTTTTGCCTCAGTTATTCTGTTTTTGATTCCTTCTAGTGTATTTTTCATTTCAGTTATTGTGTTCTTCATCTCTGTTTTTTTGTTCTTTAGTTCTTCTAGATCTTTGTTAATCATTTCTTGTATTTTCTAAGTCTGTGCCTCCATTCTATTTCCAAGATTCTGGATCATCTTTACTATCATTACTCTGAATTCTTTTTCAGGTAGATTGCCTATTTCCTCTTCATTTATTTGGTCTTGTAGTCTTTTACCTTGTTCCTTCATGTGTGACATATTATTTTGCTGTCTCATTTTTTTGTGTGTGTGTGAGTGAGATTGTGTTCCTTTCTTACTGGTTGTTTGGCCAAGGCTTCCAACACTGGAGTTTGTAGGCTGTTGGATAGAGTTGGGTCTTGGTGCTGAGATGAGGACCTCAGGAGACCTCACTCTGATGAATATTCCCTGGGGTCTGAGGTTCTCTGTTAGTCCAGTGGTTTGGACTCAGAGCTCCCACTGCAGGAGCTTCAGCCCGAGCCTGGGCTTGTGAACCAAGATCTCTCAAGCCGCCTGGGGTAGCAAAAAAAAAAAAAAAAAAAAAGAAAGAAAGAAAGAAAATAGCAAAGTAAAAAATAAAATTAGACTAGGAAACTAACAGATACGTTAGAAAGAATATAAGAATAAAAATATAGATAAATCAACAACCAGAAGGTACATCAGTACCGCAATAGTAAAAAAGAGGAGGAGGGAAAAGGAAAAAAAAATGAAAGAAGAAAAAAGGTGGGAAAGGCCTTGGCTGTGGTGGGGCCTATGCTTAGGACCCACAGGGCTGGTAAAGGCCCTGGGGGCTGTGGAGGGTGGGGCTTAGGCTCAAGGAACAGAAGGGGCCAAGGTGTGCCCCCAACCCCTTGTCTCAGAGGGTGGGGGACCTCATCTGGGAACCCAGCAGGCCTCCTGGGCTCAAGTGGTGGGGCAAATGCCCTCCGCTCCTCTCCCACTCCTCCCGATGGCTCCTCCCACCTGCCTCTCTTGATCTCCCCAGCCTCCCTCCTGTGATTCCAAGGACCCATGTGATCTGGACGGGGCTTTGGAGGGCAGGAGACAGACCTGGGAGCTCAGCAGTTTCCCTGGCCTGAGTGGGCAGGGCAACTGCCCTCAGCTCCTCTCCTGCTCCTCCCAGAGGGCCCCTCCCGCCTGTCTCCCTGGTCTCAGGGGTGCCCATCTTGTCTGGCCTCCACTTCTCCTCACCTCTCAGTCCCCCCATGTCCACTGTTTCACTTGGGGGTTCCTCATATCTCCTTGGACGTTAGGGTCCCCAACCAGTGACCAGTATGTGCCCTAGTTGTGGGGAGACATTAACTCGGCATCTTCCTGCACCGCCATCTTGACTCTGCCTCTCAGTAACTACTTATTATTATAATGCCTTTTAAAATGATTGTTGAGGGCTTCCCTGGTGGCGCAGTGGTTGCGCGTCCGCCTGCCGATGCAGGGGAACCGGGTTCGCGCCCCGGTCTGGGAAGATCCCACATGCCGCGGAGCGGCTGGGCCCGTGAGCCATGGCCGCTGAGCCTGCGCGTCCGGAGCCTGTGCTCCGCAACGGGAGAGGCCACAACAGAGGGAGGCCCGCATACCACAAAAAAAAAAAAAAAAAGAAAAAAAAAAAAGATTAAAATGATTGTTGAAAAGCTTCTTTACACTTATATCCAATAATGCAATCATAATACTAATTACTAATATTATAATTGATAAATTAAAAATAATTTTTTTACTGATTCTATCAAGTGACCTCTACAAACATTAAAACTACCATCAATTGGTGTTATTTTATGGTAATGTATCTTCCCCAAAGTTTTGTTCTGTAAAAATAAAGCAATTCAGAAAGCTTGCCCAGATATTATTACAACTTCATAAAGACTTAAATAAAGATCACTCCTCTGCTAAGGGAGATTTTTTTGAGGAAAAATAATTCCTCCTACGTTTAGCTATATATGGTAGAAATACCCATTGTTATGATTTTACCTTCTCTGTGAGTTTTCAATTTCTCTCACACTCTTTCTTTGGGACATTTTTTACAAAGGGGATTTAAAAAGGTAATGCCGTTCTTACTGGTGTGAGGTGATACCTCACTGTAGTTTTGATTTGCATTTCTCTAGTGATTAGTGATGTTGAGCATCCTTTCATGTGTTTGTTGGCAATCTATATCTTCTTTGGAGAAATGTCTACTTAGGTCTTCTGCCCATTTTTGGATTGGGTTGCTTGTTTTGTTGATATTGAGCTGCATGAGCTGCTTGTAAATTTTGGACATTAATCCTTTGTCAGTTGCTTCATTTGTAAATATTTTCTCCCATTCTGAGGGTTGTCTTTTCATCTT
>NC_041214.2:45245776-45268749 GCF_002837175.3 Physeter macrocephalus | reverse complement strand
CATCTAAAAAAAAAAAAAAAAGAAATGGTTCTGAAGAACCTAGGGACAGGACAGGAATAAAGACTCAGACGTAAAGAATGGACTTGTGGACACAGGGAAGGGGAAGGGGAAGCTGGAATGAAGTGAGAGTGGCATGGACATATATACACTACCAAATGTCAAATAGATAGCTAGTGGGAAGCAGCCACATAGCACAGTGAGATCAGTTCGGTGCTTTGTGACCACCTAGAGGGGCGGGATAGGGAGGGTGGGAGGGAGACGCAAGAGGGAGGAGGTATGGAGATATATGTATATGTATAGCTGATTCACTTTGTTATACAGTAGAAACTAACACACCATTGTAAAGCAATTATACTCCAATAAAGATGTTAAAAAAAAAAAGGTAATGCCTTGTTTGTTTCTATGGCTTTATCATAATTCCCTTTTCTTCGTAGGGCAGTTTAGGACTATCTTCATCAGTGCATAAGTCGAGTCATCACTTACACTCAGGGTGTTGGAGGGGTTTCTACTTCACTAGGAATGCTTCCTTGTGCATTTGGCAGAGAGATGTCCAGAGTCAACAAGAGCCATGCAGCAGAATGAGGACCTGGCTTACGTACAGTTGTTGGATACACTGTTTTCAGTATAAAGCTGGCATAAGGTTGTTCCATCAACAGATGTTTATTAAGCGTCTACTGGGAATAATGTAATTTCTGAGCACTTTAACTGAGTGTTCTGAGCCAAGTTTGTTTTTTGATGTTCCTCCGCATTGGCACAAGCTCTTTCCATCTTTCTTTTAAGGATGTTAAAGCATGTAAGCTAAGTGTCCTTCACAATTGTAAGATGTCCCAGGACTCAGCTCTAAAGCCAAAGTATGAATGGCATTTTTTTGTGAACCATCAATATGATGATTTACCCATTATATGTGATGGAATTAGTCTTCAAACTGCTATTGTTTTTGACAGGTAACTTTGCTTGATTAACATACGGTTATAGGAAAACCCCACTATCAACACTGTCAAAATCAAACATATGTCTATTATTTGGAACACTCTAAAGATGATTAATTTGGGAAGAGAATGGGGACATTGCTTTTGAAAATGTAAGGCTTCTGCTTTATCTCAGTATACTGGTGAACCATAAATAACCATTGTCAAAATATGTCATCTTGTTGCTGAGATGTTTTGACATCTAGCCCTTCTGCAATAAAAATTCTGCATATATTTTCTTCCATAAATATATGTTGCTTCATGCACAAAAACATACAGTTCTGTATTTCATATAGAAACATACAGTTTTTGTATTTCATAATTTTTAGAATTATGCAGATTTAGGTGCATAATATAGAGTAAAAGTAACATTTTTTTTCTCTAAGTTATAAAACTGGTAAATTGTTTCATAATTTGTCCTTCCTAGAATAGCTTCCTTTGAACTGACAAACTATTTTCAAGGCTTCTTGCGAAAGTAAAATTATGAGTCAAAAGGGTTTGCATAAATTAGATTAGTTTGTTTTGCATATTTTGAATTATTCTAGAAATAATATTATTCTCTCATAGTCTTTTGTAACAGAATCAAAAATAATGCCATAATTCAATAGAGCAATACAAAGTGACCACAATCCCCGTGTGATACATGACAACTTTGCCTCATATCAATTCGCTAAAAGACTAAACAAACTAAAATATTTAGGATTACAAGATATGTAATTAAAAATTATACTTCTCAGAGGAATGATGTCAACAGATGAAGATTACACAGCAGAGAAATGAGTGTTAAGTGAGCATTCTGAAATTAAATTCATTTAACAGTGATTCCCTTGTCCCTAGAAGATTATCTGTTTAGTCTTGAGGAGACATTTGAGGTTTATTTTCTAAACTCACAACTTGGGGCCATGATTGCCAGGCTTAAACAAAACCTTTGCCAGCACCCAGGTTGCCTGAGGACAAGGTCAGGGTCCTGTGGCTTTGACAGTTGGGCCCCTGTGTCTTCTCTGATGTGGTAATGGTGAGTCAGACAGACCTGCGTTCAAATCTTGTGTCCTGCCCTACACTGCAATCAAATCATTTCTCTTTCCTCTGAATCCCTGCAACCATAGCACTAGTGTTTCTGTTACAATATAACATTTTACCTTGCATTAAGATATTTCAGTCCATATCTTGTTTCTCCAACTAGACTGCATTTGCTTAGAAGGGTAAGGATTGTGCCTTGTTTATTGCTGTGACTTTCCACAGGGTATGCACTCAATACATGTGGACTGAAGGACACTAGGAAATAAAGGTCCCTTTTGAGAATTAAACAAAAAGAACAACAAAACCCAACAAACAACCAAACAGAGGAAAATTATCATTCTATGTAGACTATAGCAGTTAAGTTATAGAAGGCTATTGAATTAAGAAATGGTGGTCAGATTGTATTTAGTTCTACCCTGACGGCCTGGGTGTATGGAACAGCAACACAACAGGTTAAGATGGTCCTTCCTCCTAAATCTTTTTTTTTTTTTAACCAACTCCTACACTTTGACTCCACTGTCTATAAGCAAGCCAATGTCTGATGCTTTGGGACTCCCATCAGGCCTGAGGGTGACAGTCAGAGAGGTCTTAGCTGTTCAAAGTGTGGCTCTTTCACCAGTGGCTTCAGTATCCCGTGGGGGCTTGCTGGAAATGCAGACTTTCAGGTGCGATCACAGATCTACTGAATCAGAATCTGCATTCTAACAAGTTCCCCAGGTGGTTAGTTTGTGTATTAAAGTTTGAGAAGTACTTACCTCAGACATTTGTCCAAAATACTAATTCTGACGCCCTCTCTCCCATAGATTCTGATGTACCAGCAAGTGTCTGCAAATCCATATTTTTAGCACCAGTGATTTTTTTTTTCTTAATCATAAAGCAAATTTACAAAGGACCAAACTACTTCAATCAGGGACACAATGATTTAAGTGATGACCTAACAAGTCTACTTCTCCTTAAGCAGCTCCAGATGGTCTATAGGTAGAAGGGAAGGAATTAAGAAAGAAACAAATATCTGTTATGGGACTCTCGGGCCCACATCAATACTTACAGTTGGGCTGTTCCACATTTCTGAAGAGCAAACCTGGGCTTAGGCGATAAACTTTTTATTTTTTTACTCTTACCTCTTTTTGATGGAAATATTCTGACGTTGCATTTTATGTTGCTTTACTTTCGCAATATAATTCATTCTTTAAGGATGATGTTATCAGTTTGACGTGTATATTTATGCAATGATGTTATAAAACAGAGCATCCTGGGGCATCTCGGGTGTGTACTGATGGCTCATAAGGAATGAGCCACACAGATAGAAAATCGATCATATGTATATGGCTTGTGTGTGTGTATAACTTAAGAGGCATATATATTTACATACAAAAATTCACATGTACACTTTGACATACGTGTGAATGTATATCCCTAGAAAACACAAAACAGTTTTCTAAAGTGATTGTTTTATCCAAAGCCTTGGAGCAAGGAATGGCTTTCAAGCCAGCTTTTTTTCTGTCAGATTATAAAATTATTTTAAAAACTATAATGATAAATGTATTTATTCAGACCTATTGCCAAAATAACGACCTGAATCAAATATATTGTAGGTTTTCTTCCAGCACTTGCCACAGTGAAAATAATTTGTTTCAAAGCAATTCAATGGCACTGAGGTGAATCGGGAGTTCTGATGACCTAGGGCCTTCCCAGGAAGGATGTTTGGAACTAAAAAGCAGTTAGTACAGAGAATATACTGGAAGGTTTGATTGTGTAAAAATAATGACCTGACAAAAAAGACTATGTGCTGAGAATGACGCCCTTTAAGTTTGGCAACAAAGGCTGTATGGAAACAATGCCAAATAGTGACTGTAGACAGAATGTTCTCCTTCACGTTGTCCTCCGTGAAACGTGTTCTGTGTTCTCCAGCCCGCAGTTGTCATGTTGCCAGGGGTGGCCCCAGCATGATGTTAGGAGTTTGTCTGAGTTTATACTTTTGAATACTCATGATTTAAGGCTATTATGAAAGGATGCCTCCAACTTTCTTATTTCTTATAAAACACTTCCTTCTTTTTTATCCACACACGGTACCACTTGTCTACATGATACATTGTCCTCTTGCTTATAAATATGATTTCATTGTTCTGTAATTGTCTTTCATATATACATCCTTTTTTTTTTTTTTGGCTGCATTGGGTCTTTGTTGCTGCATGTGGGCTTTCTCTAATTGCGACGAGTGGGGGCTACTCTTCGTTGCGGTGCACGGGCTTCTCATTGCAGTGGGTTCTCTTGTTGTGGAGCAGGGGCTCTAGGCGCATGGGCTTCAGTAGTTGTGGCACACGGGCTCAGTAGTTGTGGCTCGCAGGCTCAGTAGTTGTGGCGCATGGGCTTAGTTGCTCCACGGCATGTGGGATCTTCCCGGACCAGGGCTTGAACCTGTGTGCCCTGTATTGGCAGGAGGATTCTTAACTACTGCACCACCAGGGAAGTCCCCATATATACATCTTAATATTTCAACTCCTTTGAGTAGGGACCATATATTTAAAACCCATATATTTTGCTTATGAATTATTCAGTGGTCAATACACTTTGTCTGGATTTAACAAGATAGAGAGATGCCATCGGGCAGTTAAAGTTCATTCCACAAATATATATTCAGTAACTGCTGTATAATGTGAACTGACTTAAGTGGTGGAGATACAGCTAGATGTGATCCCTTCTCTTAGAAAGATTGATTAATTATTTCAACTGAAGTAAAGTTGATTTACATTGTCATGTTAGTTTCTGGTGTATAGCAAAGTGATTTGGTTATATATATGTGTTCTTTTTCATATTCTTTTCCATTATGGTTTATTACAGGATATGGAATACAGTTCCCTGTGCTATATAGTATGTCCTTGTCATTTATCGATTTTATATATAGTAGTGTGTATCTGTTAATTCCAAACTCCTAATTTATCCCTCCCCGCCACTTCCCCCTTTGGTTACCATAAGTTTGTCTTCTGTGAGTCTGTTTCTGTTTCTGTTTCATAGATAAGTTCATGTAATATTCTAGATTCCACATATAAATGATATCATATGGTATTTGCCTGGAAAGCATAAGCTAATGCTGGGATGGGCAAGTAAGGAGACTACAGAGATAAATATTCTGATGGAAGAAGAGGACAACCAGCTGAGAACTGGGAACAGAGGACCATTTCCAGAGGAAGTGCCCTCTAAGCGGACCTCAGGGACAGTGGGAGTTAGAGAACAGAAGGCGGTGGGGACGGAGCCCCAGGCCCAGGAAAGAGCATGCGCGGGTCTCCTGTGCTAATGGGAACCCATAAAGTTTAGGGACCTAAAGGAAGTGGACTGTGCTGGAGTGAGCATCCTAGTGTGTAACACCTGGCATTTGTATCGCGTTTAAATTTTACTGAGAGCTTTCTCACGCATTATCTAGCTTATGACTCACAACATCCTCAGCTGACATAATGAGTAAGGTCCATAGGGATGAAGTAAAATTACGGATGAGCCTCAACCTTCTCATGCTGAGTGCACATTCTCTTCTATCATTCATTTATGTGTTCTAACGTTGACAGTCAGTGTATATAAACCCTTAATCATCCTCCGAGTTTGGGGAAATCTAGTTCTTTCTTTAGCCGTTACCTACTTTATCTAAGGAAACACCTCTCTCTCTCTCTCTATATATATATATATATATGTACACATATATGTACATATATATATATAATTATATATAATTCTTTTTTTTACAGAAAGCCTGTTTCCAGGAACTTTCAGACACTCAAATCTCAGTTGGGGGGACACCTGGAGAGGTTAATTAACTCAGAATTGACAGTAATTAAAACGTTCTTGAACCATAAATCTTACAGAAAAGTACAAACTTAATGGATGTCAGGAAAGAGCAAATATTTAAGGGGGGACTCTTACCCTAATTATAATTTTAAAGAACTATCCATTATAGAGTTTTATTTAGCAAACGATTTTGAACGATCACTTCAATTTCTTTTAAAAATCACAGATTGAAACTACAGACAGGATAAACCTAAACTTTAAATGGACAAGCTCCAATCCTAATGCTTGAAAAATAATAGCTTCAGGCAGTGAAGCCACTGGAAAATGCAGAGGCCTTGAAACCTTTCTGCTCATGTGACATAAGGAAATGACCTCTGAGCCTCAGTTTTGTTATCTGTAACAAAATCTTATCTTCTAAGGTTTTTGTGAGGATCAAATGATTTTAAAAAAATAACCATTTTACATTCATACAAAATCTAGTTACTGGTAATAATTTTTTGAATTTGTTCAGTTCTTCTTGAATTACCCTGTATCTCCTTAAATATTAAAGAAAAATGACACTATTGCTATCAAGGCACTTTGTGACATGTTAACTGTTATTGAAATCTATCTAGAACATGGCCTGGCAAATGGAAGATGCTAAAAAATTATTAGGTGAATGAGTTTCCCATTAACAGAAAGCAGATCAAAGATGTAGAAACTTAAAACATTAATTGGGAAAGGGTGCTCCCTGGGGAAAGAGTGAAATGGACATAGGAGATTTCCCACCTAACTGTGAAAAGAAAAATCACCAAAAGCTTGGAAACAAAACAAAAGGAGGAAGGCATATGTTCTCAGTGCATTGTTTAACAAAGCCAGTCAAAGATTATTTAATTTTCTAGGGAAATGCAGCTTTGTTTTACTATCTACTGTTGATCATGGCTGGCCCAGGAGCTGTGAAGTTACATGCTAACTTGTAGATTTGTGTCTCCCAGGGACACAGATTTCTGGTTCAGAGGCAAATGAATAGAGAACCACAATGCTTACAGTTTTAGTGCCCCGTAGAACATTAACCTGTCCTTTCTCTAACCTAGCAAGCCTATTTCAGCAGATTTTCCCAGACAGACTATATAAATCTGTTTCTCAAATGCTGTTGGAACCAGCTTTATCATCCTTTCATGTCCCCTCACTTGTGAATAAATAAATCTTTGACATATATATTCTACATTTGTAGAATGCCTTTAACTTTTTGAAAATCAAACTTGACGATTTTAAAGAAGATTTACTTACAGCTGTGGATTTTGTGGACAGAAAAAAAAATCCACGACCTAAAGGTGAGAATTATGTTTTATTTGGTGGACTTCCTGAGGACTTAAGCCTGGGATACAGCCTTTCAGACAGCTCTGAGGGACTGTTCTGAAGAGGTAAAGGGGGAGCCAGGATATATAGGAGTTTTTGCAAAAAAAACAAAACCAGGTAGTTGAACATCAGAAACTTATTGGTAATTATATAACAAACCCAGACATCTCAAATTAATGAATTTAGGACTTTTTTATGTATGGGAAGATGCAAGAGTCTGGGCTCATTGAAATCATCCCTTTGATGTGCACCTTAGCTATCTAGGGCCAGCATCCTGTGTTTCTCCATCTGAATCCCCTCGGGGCAGCTGTAGAGGCTGATATCTTGACAGGCACAACATCCTTTGTTTACTGAAATGGTGGACATTCTTTGTCCACAGTTTCCAAGGACAATGTGGAAAAGAGAGAAAAGAACATATTTAAAGTCTGAACTATTACACACTCTTTCCTTCATGAACAGTGTGAGTAAAGACAGGAAGCATTGCCTTATTTGTGAAGCTTCTTTGGCCTAATATACCCAGCAGAATGAGAAAATAAAAGTTGTCTATTAAAAGAAAAAGGTAACATACACAAGTGCTTTGAGAGAATAGTACAAACTAGGCAAGTGGGGATATATGAATTGTCTTTTAAAACAACATACATATTCTAGTTATTCTGTGTAACAGGATGCACTCTGGAGATTTACCTTTTGCTTTTATTTCTGCATTTTGTTTTCCTTTGCTCTAGGGAGAGGGGCCAGAAAGCCCCTAGCTGAGGGAGTCAGGGGGTTCTGGATGGAAGAGAATCTTGGAAACATTAGAATCCCTACTATTAGAGGTGGCCAGGAAGTGGTTGTTCAGGAAGGAACAGTAACCTGATATTTTGAATACATAAGGTCTGAAAGAAGTAAAGGAGGACACTGGGAGAAGGAAGGTCTATGTGGTCCAGGGCTCTGGATTTGTGGCTACGTGACTACTTAGCTCACTTTTACCAAGAATTCTTCAGGAGGCTGCAGCCGAGACTGGGATGGTACATGGAATACCATCGAACATGGTGGACCTGCGTGAGTGGTGTTGTGTCAGAGCCCGTGGTTCCAACAGGAATTAAGGAATCAAAACGCCACTTCTTTCCTGGCTCCATCTTTGACACCAAGCACTACTCTGTGGACAGTGCATCCCCTTGTGGTTGCAGAAGGAGAAGCATCCGAATTCCTTGAATGGCCTTGTTTTTTAAGTGAGTGAGAAGCTGGGGTCAGGAACTCATTCTCTGGTCAGGCTTAGTACAACAAAAACTGGGAAGATGATATGGGGAGTGCAGGGGAGGTTAGAGAAATGTCCTTGCTTAATTTATTCTGTAAGAGATCAGAATACTGGGAATGAATGGAAACTTAATATAAAAATTTGTTCAAAAGATAAATGAATGATAAAGGAATGAATCAAAGGTATGAGTGTGTGTGTCCGTGTCCGTGTGTGTGTGTGTCTGTAGATTTCCAGGTAAAATGACATGTGATAGGATAAAGGGTAGCTCCTTGATCCAAGGACGTGTTTTATATTATGACAATAATGTATTAGTATTAATTAGTATTAAAAGAGGAACAGAACCGTTACATTTAACTTCAAAATCATATGAAAATATTAAGGCCTGTGTTAGTTTCTTATGACTGCAAATTACTACCAAATTGGTGGCTTCAAACAACACAGATTTATTTAATATCTTAGTGTTTGACATTAGAAGTCTGAAGTGGGTCTCATTAGGCTAATATCAAGGTTTTGGCTGGACTGCATTCCTTTTAGAGGCTCCAGGGGAAAATCTGTTTCCTTGCTTTGCTTTTGCAGCTCCTAAAGGCTATTGGCATTCCTTGGCTTGTGCCTCATCTTTAAAGCCACAGTGGCTGGTCCAGGCTTTCTCACCATGCATACCTCTAGCACTGACCTTCCACCTCCCTCTTCCACACTTAAAAGGCCCTTGTGAAAACACTGGGTCACCTGAACGAGCCGGGGTAATCTCACTGCATTAGGATTGGCAACCCCAGTTTATCTGCAACCTTAATTCTCTTCTGCCGTGTGACATACATGTTTCCAGGTTCTAGGCATTAAGATATGGACATCTTAACCTTGAAAACATGCTAAGCAAAATATGCCAGACACAAGAGGACAAATATTGTAGGATTCCACTTGTATGAAGTATCTAGGTAGGCAAGTTCATAGAAACAGAAAATAGATTAGAGGTTAAAAGGGGGCTACGGAGAGGGAGGAATAGGCAGTTATTGTTTAATAGGTACAGAAGTTTTGTTCGGGATGATGAAAAAGTTTTGGAAATAGATAGCGGTGATAGTTACACAATATTGTGGATGTAATTAATGCCACTGAGTTGTCCCCTTGAAAGTGGTTAAAATGGCTAATTTTATGTTTTATATGTATATAAATATTTTTTTTACCACAAACTTTTAAAATTTAATGTAATATACAGAAAGCATTGAATTATACATTTTAACGTGTGAATTGTACATTAAATACATTTTATCTCAAAAAAAAAAAAAGATATGGGCACCTTGGAGTGGGGAGTATTATTCTCTCCACCACAGGTTGCAAAGGCAAGGGAAACAAGATCAAAATCAGGGAAATATGGAAAACATCTCAGTGGATCATAAGATGTCATATAAAAATGTGGAATGATGTTGATTAATTTCATTGATTTTTTTGTTGTTGTTGTTAGTGCATCATAAATGTTTGTAAAAATCTGTGATTACTGCTGGGTATTTTCAAGCCCAGTTCGTTATGGTATGATATTATGGTAAGTTAATTTTGGACAGATATTTAAATAGTTACTTTTTTCTAGATAGAAATAGCTTAATTGTCCTTTTACTGATTATAAAATATTACCTTCTTTATAAAAATTGTAAGAAGACCATATATATGTGAAAGTATAACTAATTTGTGGTCCTGTCATATAGAGACAACTCCAAGTGCATTTTAGAATATCCTTCTAGGTATTGGAAAAGGCTAAAAGCGTATAGCAATATCTGTTTGTTTAGATAAATGGGATCATCATTTTATCCATGCAATAAATATAGGTCTGCCTCATAATTTTTAACTGCTTTTCCGAATTCCTTTGTACGATGTATCATTTAAGTAATCTCTTATTGTTGGACATTTCACACAGTTCCCATTTTATTTTTCTAAAAAACCTACTGCATTTAAAAAATAAACACTTTTATTAACGTTTTTGTACATACTTGTTTCATATATTTCCTGTTGATTTCCTTAGGATAAATTCTAGAAGTAAGTTAAATGGTAACAGGTATCAATTTAAATTAGGTTTTTTTCCTCAAGGATATAAATGAATAAAACAGCTAATAAGCCTGGAGAATAGAGCTCTTATTATGATAACAGTGGATAATTTAAAATAAACTGTATTAGAGAATAGGAAGAATGACTTTTGCACATGAAGTTTAAATATTTATTATTCATATAGTTGCATTGCACTATAGTATGAATTGATTTTATTAATAATGTTTAAAGCTCACTTTCCTTCCTTCCTCGGGGGTTCGAGAATCCTGAGACTAATAGGCAGTGAGATCCTTGCACAGGAAGTAAAAATGAGCCATAAAAGATGATTCTGCCCTGTTTTGAAAAAGAAAGTGGAAATGTAGCTAAGGGCCAGCTATATGCCTCAGGTCATTGAGGTCACCTCCCTGGGCCTTGTTTGTCAAAGAATGGGGCTAAAGAGATGATTGATTTCCTTCTAGCTCTAATGTTCCTCCAGCCTTTAGTGCTCAGCATGAAATAAAATTACGTTTTGTCATTGAAATTACTGGTTTACATTATTTATTTATGTATCCTTTTACTTCCAAAAAGGTTTGTAGCAACTTACAAGAAAAACTTGACTATAGTAAGGCCAAGAATCACTGTATGCTATAAGTCAAGTTACTCATACTCTTGTGCACCAGTTTTATTGGTAGAAAGGGAATCTGGATAATACATTACACAGCTGTCGAGCAGACTATATAGAATAAAGTATATAAAATTCCCTGCACTGCTCATGGTCTATAGCTCCCATCCTTATCCCCTCAAGTGAAAGAGGAAAAGTAGAAAAACACTGTAACAAAACTCTAGGTAAAGAACGCTGCATAAAAATAGGCCCAGCTTCCTAGCATCTAGAGCAAAGTGGGAAATATGGTGATAGATGTAAGTGACTCTGCCTGGTAGCAAAATTGAAAAAGGGACAGATAATTTTTTGATCATGAATTTTGAGTGGATCTCATCACAGGGGTCTTTATAAATCACATTAGATATTCTAATATGTATCTATAATAAGAATTCTATAAATACATTTTTGTCTGTATAAAAGGCTCATTGCAGATTTTACAATTCAAAATATAGTATCTTCCAGGAGTATTGGAAAACTTTTAGAAACATATTCATCTAAAGTTTTAAGACCACCTATAACCAATAAGTCCTGGCAAATTTCCTTGATTACTGACATTAATTTAATACATTTAAAGGTAAATTCTTATGAGTAAAGAACTTTAAATGTGTTGAAAACTATGACCTACTAATTTAGCTCCTAAGAACCTAGTCTAAGGTTAAACCAAATACAAAACCCAGGGACTAGCTTAAGGCGTTAAAATTTTTACTGTAGTTTTATTTTTAATAGGCAAACATTAGACTTGGTTAAAGCAAACCAAAAGCCTAATAATGGGTAATGGATAAATACTGATATATATGTCTGACACAATTAAAAAATTTTTTTAAATTGTGGTAAAATACACATAACAAAAATTTCCATCTTAACCATTTTTAAGTGCATATATTTTAGTAGTGTTAAGTACATTCACATTGTTGTGCAACTAATCTGCAGAACTTTTCTTACAAAACTGAAACTCTAGATCCATTAAACAACTTCCCATTTCTTCCTTCCCCCATCTCCTGGCAATCACCTTTCTACGTTCTGTCTCTGAATTTGACTTCTGTGGTAGATACCTCATATGAGTAGAATCATACCATATTTGTCTTTTTGTGACTGGCTTATATCATTTAGTATAATGTATATACTCAGGGTTCATCCATGTTGTAGCAGGTGTCAGAATTCCCTTCCTTGTTAAGGCTGAATAATATCCCATCGCTTGTACGTAGCACATTTTGTTTCTCCATTCATCCATTGACAGAGTCTTAGGTTGCTTCCATCTTTTGTCTGTTGCGAATAGTGCCGCTGTGAACATGGGTGTACAAATAGCTCTTCAAGACACTGCTTTCCATTCTTTTGGGTATAGACTCAGAAGTGGAATTGCTGGATTGTATGGTAATTCTATTTTTAAATTTTTAAGGAACTGCCATACTGTTTCCATAGTAGCTGCAGCATTGTACATTTTTACTAACAGTGCACAAGATTTCCCATTTTTCTACATCCTCATCAACACTTATTTTCTTTTTTTGATAGTAGCCATCCTAATAGGTGTGAGGTGGATCCAACTGTGATTTTGACTTGCTTTTCCCTAATTAGTGATATCAAGCACCTTTTCAAGTGCTTATTGGCCATTGGTCTTTGGAGAAATGTCTGTACACGTGCTTTGCCAATTTTTTAATCAGGTTGTTTGTTTTTGTTGTTGAGTTGTAGGTGTTCTTTACTTGGTGATTTTCAGATATATGATTTTCAAATATTTTTTCCTGTTACACAGGTTGCCTTTTCACTCTGCTAATTGTGTCTTTTAATGCACAGAAGTTTTCAACTTTGTTGTAATCTAATCTATCTATTTTTACTTTTGTTGTTACCTGACATCATTTGTTACAGTTTCAGTGTTACTTGCTAGTACATGATGCAAAGGCTCTAAAATCCTGACCAAATTTAGGGCAGAATTTCTTCCAAATTTCTTTGTGATAGATCTATGACTGAACTATAATGCCAGGCCCACCAAGTTCCCTTGTCCAGCTAAAAACTTTGTGGAGTCAGTGTCACCAAGCCTGTTTAATTTTCTAGTTTAGAGGAATATTAAATAACATCATCTGACACACTATGGTATATAAAGTAGATAAACAACAAGGACCTTCTGTATAGCACAGGGAACTATATTCAATATCTTTAATAACCTATAATGCAAAAGAATCTGAAAAATAGTATATATATAAGAATATATATAAGAAAAATATATATATAAAACTGAATCACTTTGCTGTACACCTGAAACTAATACAACATTGTAAATCAACTATAGCTCAAATTTTTTTAAAAATAATAATATAAATCACATCATCTGATTCTAGAAAAACAGAATAAAAACTTTCCCATCAGCACAACAGCTTTCTTATCTCAGTCAATGTACTGGCCTTCTTCATTACCTCCAAGTGTCTTTTTCCTTGCTTTGGAGGATGTGCTTCCTGTGGAATGGGATAATTTAATCTCACAGCATGTGGATTCCTTATCTTTCATTCTTGATTCATGTTGATTCAAATCATCAGGCATTAATTTCACAAATAAAAGATTTCATTGACTTTTGTGGGGAGGGGGTTAATTTTATGGGCCATGCATTGTTACCGATTTCAAATATAGTTTAGTGCAAAAGAAATTCAAACACTGAAGAAAATCTACAAAAATAAAAAGGAATTATGAAATAAGTGTTTCACTGTGCACACATTCTGTAGATGAGCTTTCTGTCCCAATATGGAATGTGTTCTTAGGTAGCCATCTCTCAGCAATGGTAAATGTGAGCTTTGATCAGTATTGCAATTCTAAGTTATATAGTCTATATAAATATAGGGGTCACAAATGAAGCTGTCTTAAGGCAGATACTCTCTATATAATATGATATAAATATCAGATTAAAAAACCTGCACACATAAAATATTTATAGTTTCAGATTCCTAAGAGAAAAAGTGATGTCATTTGGTTCTCCCCACACCCAACACAGCTTCTTAAAGAAAATACACACTTATTCATTAAAAATGTAAATGTGGTAAAGTAGCACATTGGAAGGTGCAAATTCAGCAGAAATATCTTTAGGTCCTGAATTATATGGAAGTAGATTGAAAACATATGATTGGGAAAACCAGCAACAAGAAGAAGGGGCAAAGTTCTATGTGATCTTTTTTACTTTGAATGTAAGTAATTCATGTTTTACTTCTCATTGAAAGGAAGAAAATACCATTTTTATCCCTTGTGATTTCCTGCAGTTGTAAAAAACAAACTACTAGAATGTTAGAATGGACAGGAACCACAGACTTCCTCTCCAGCTTTCTTGTTTCACAGATGGGAACAGAGTGGTTGAGTCATGAAGTGTCACACAGCCAGCTTGGCTTTGATCTGCATCTCTCATTGCCCATTCTCTGGGTTTTTTGCATAGTGGAGAGTTCAGTGTGGGCCCTGGGGACCCACTTTTCCACTTTTCAGCCTGTCCCAAGGAGGACAGATGTGGAGATGGCTATATCTGTAGCCTGAAAGTTGTCTTTTCACTGCCTGTGTAGATGTAAGCTATTTCATTTGTTCCCGATGTCCTTTATTTTCATGGAAAATGAATGATACCTTGAACACTTTTTTTACATTTTGGTTTTACGTTCCACTCCCACTAGTATATACAAATTGTAATCATTCTCAAAGCATCTGACGGTCTCCATTCTATCACAAAAATTGAGGCTGAGAGGCAGTTTAAAACTGTTTTATTTTTCTTTTTCCTTTTTCTTTATGAGCAGCTTATCGCATTACAAGCTGATTGTCAGGAATGTTTATGTAGCTGAGGTTGATTTTCTGAGCTGACCAACACAAAAATGGTTGATTGAAAAGTCAGTGCATGTGAGTTCAGCACTGGGCAATCAGCAGGGTGGTCAAAGGTGCAGGAGTGTTTTTTCCAGGTTGGATCGCATCTTGCCTGTGTGTGTGATCCTCAGCATTTGTAGTTTAAATATCGTTTGGTCTAAAAGGCCACACGAACATTACCTGAACCCTGATTGCCACCAAACTGGAGGCAGAACAGCATGTCTAAGGATTTGAGAATCAACCTTAATGTTTTTGGTGGTTTGGGAGATTTGTTGAATGTTTATGAATGTCAGTACATCTTGGAGTCTAACTCAAAATCCTAATGAATGAAGGAATGCACAGAGGTACTGCTGTTTACATTTCACTTTCTACTGAACAAAAGCAGCAGTGCCTTATGCTCAGAGAAGGTAGAAGGGGAAACACAGGTAACTTGCAAGTCACAGTTGAAATCCAGGAGCAGAATGTAATTTACTGTCTCACCTTTTCTGACCTGTGTTTGGAGGTTGGCAGGTTGAGGTGTTGGCCTGTGCACAGATTTGTTTCCTCAGGCTACAGTGCAGTAAAACTCATTTAGTCATCGTCTTCACCACCAAAATCACCACTGCTATGCTGCCACCAGACATCAGTGGTTTGTTTGAGAACCTGCTGAACTGGGCACAGCATAAACAGCATGAGTTGGTAGAAAGAGCTTATCTTTCTTTAGACTCGAATGGCTGTGCAACTGGCTAAGTTACAATAGTCTAGTGTGAATCTGGGGGGGAAAGGTGGCTGGAAGCAGGACCTTGGTCCTTGGCCTCTTCGAAGAAGGAATTCAGCAAATAGACCAAGATTGTGATACAGATAAAGGTTTATTAGAAGAAGAGTACATGTGGAAAAGCACATAGGCAAACTCAGAGTGAGTTGCACCCAATGGGGGTGGGTTAGGTCGCTTATATGGGGGCAGTCTTCTGGGTTGTCTCTGGCCAATCATCTTTCTTGTGCCCTTACTTGACCTGACTCAGGGTCCTTCCTGGGAGCGCAAGCATCTCTCAGCCAAGGTGGAGTCCAGCGTGAAGGTTTCTGGGAGGTTGGCAGGATATATTATGGGCTGGCGTCTCTTTCTCCCTTTGACCCCTTCCCTAGACTGAGGACCTTCTTTGCACATGTGTGGGCTGGGAAAGTCCACTGACTACAAGAATGAGAAAAATGTGGTCGCTTTGTCTTTCACCCAATCCGGGCCCAGTGCTCCTGCTAATATCTTATCTTGAAGCATCAGGCAGAGCCTGGTTGCAGCTACACAGCCTGGGGCCCATCTATATCCTACCTCATGACCATCACCCACTAAACCACAGATACACACACACACACACCATGTGGCCATTTAACAAGCAGTTTTTTGAACACCCACTATCTGTCGAGCTCTCATAGACACTGGGCATATACACTGTTGAATGTTCTCATCATGGTTCCTGCTCTCATGGATCTCAGAGGATATAAACTAATAATTTTGTAGTGATAAACCCACTGAGTTAGTGCAGTCCAGGAAGTGTCCCCAAGGAGAGGACATTTGAACTGAGTCTGCAGGGCGTAGGGAGCCATCGTGTGAATATCTGGGAGATGTCTTGCCAGGCAGATGAGAACAAGGGAAGAACTCCGAAACAGGAATAAGCTTGAAGTGTTTGGGGAATATAAAGGCCAGGGTGGTAGAACTATTAGAAGCAAGAAAATGGGTGGAGGAAAGCGAGGTCAGAGAGGAACAGGATTGTTGTGCAGTTGGGCTTGTAGAGTGTAATGTGGATGAAAAATGTCACCTGCCATGTAGGAAACAAAGGATGTTGCAGCCATCAGGCCAGCAGCCACTGCAGTGGCCCCTGACTGTGTACCCTGAGGGGATTAGGATGGAGAAAAACAAGATACCGCCCTAGATAGCCAAGGTGTGTATCAAAGGAATGATTTCAATGAGCCCAGACTCTTGAGAATCTTCCCATACATAGAAAAGCACTAAATTCGGTAACTTGAGATGTCTGGTTTTCTTTAATTAACAGTAATCGGTTGATGTGCCCACCATTTGGTTTTTGTGGCAAAAACTCCCATATATCCCTGCTCCTCCCTTACCTCTTCAGAGCAGTTCTTAGAATGATCTGAGAAACTGCTTCCCAGGCTTTAGTCCTCAGAAAGTCCACCGGATAAAACATAATTCTCAACTTTTAGGTGGTGCATTTTTTTCCAGCTGACAATACTAAGAGAGGGAGAAATTTTCCTCTGCCTTTCTAGGTTCTTCTGGCTGGTCTAAGAATTAAATTGACATAAGACAAATTAACAGGAGAAAATCAAACAAAGTTTAGTAATGTGCGTACATGGGAGAGACCCAGGAAAACTGAGTAACTCACTGAAATGGCTGAAACCCTCACGTTAAATAGCATCTTCAGCTAAAGACAAAGGAAGATATTGGGGGTAGTGGTTTGGGAGTTCCAAGGACTAAGAAGACAATTCACAGGAAGACAGAAAAGCAAATGTTAGGTAAACAAATGTTTGCTGGACCAGCAGAGACAGTAGGACACAGAGTTTCCCCCTTCACACCCAGCCCATATTCAGTGCAGATTATCTCTGGTGACAGCTCTGTTCCTGTAATAGACCCTCTATCTAAATTCTTCAGGGAGTTAGCGGGAGGGTCAAAGGTTTTTCCTGAGTGTTTTCGGCTTTGATTTTTTACAGCTGGAAATAATCCGTGTTACAATTTTGAGGTGAAAATTTTGTTCCACTACAGAATTCATGCTTGGACACCACTGGCGGGGGTGGGGCGGGGTAAAGCAGGAAGAGTGAGACAGGATTGGTGTTCTGGAACATTAAAGAATGGATGGATTGTAAAGAGGATGAGAACGATTGTTTCAGGAAGGCAGGGATTTGTATCTATTTTATTCATCGCTGTATCTCCACCCTTAGAAGGTGCTCAGTAAATATCTGTTGAATATACAGACAGGTGTGTGTGTGTGTGTGTGTGTGTGTGTGTGTGTGTATGTGTTCCTATGACTGTTAATAGATTTTGTTAGGCATCCTGTTTGCCCCTAGAGCTCCTCCATCTACTTGTTAATTTTCTCCTTAGAAGATAGCTTTATTTATTGGAAGTTTAACTTATTTTTACAAGGAAATTGATAATTTTTTTAGTTGTTATTTAGTCTACATATTTTATACATACAAATCACACCTCTCTGAAATTCCGGGCAGGGGCCTGTGCTTTGTGTACTCTTCAATCTGCTGTAAATAATTTTTTTATACCTGTCTTTCTTTTGTAAAACAAAACAAAACTGTGCACCAAGTGACTTTTCCCTCACAAGAGCTGGATTTCCTTTTTTGTTAATTTAATAGCTTAGCCAATAGAAACATCCTTATCAGTTCCTTACACATTTACCTCTATTTTATTTCCTCATTTTCTCTGTTACTGTTTTACTTGATTTTGTAACGGGGTGTTTAAATTGTGCTTCCTTGCCTTGTCTCACCTCTGTAGATGTATTTTAGATTTCTAGAGAGAGCTATTTCTTCCTTTATTTGTATAAAAAAGGTCATTTGCTTGATCAGCTCCTTGAATGCCTGCCTGGGGCCATGACTACACATCTAGTGGTGAAACAAACATTTATAAGGACAATAGGGCTAAACCCTCCTCAATACACACCCTTATCATCTTCCCTAGAAGCATTTCAATAGCTCCTCAACTGACCTCACTGTAGTTTCTTCTCACTCCAATTCATCGCCCAGTTAAACTCCCAATTTTCTTAAAACACTGGTTGTGGATGCCGTTTCCTCACTTAAAAACCTTTTCTGGATTCTTTATCTACAGAATAAATTCTAGTCACAAGAATGCACAATTTGAAAAAAAAAAAAGAACACACAATTTGAGGTCTCTTAGCTTCTGACACTACCTACCACATCAGCTCATCACTTTTTCTGCACTACCTAGAGTATGGCCTTCCTCAACTACGTCCTACTTCACTGAATGCACCATGAAGCCTCATGCTTTTGTTTTCATTTATCTCTTTTCTGCTTTTTCATCTCATCAAAAATCCTAAATTTTAAAAAAATTTATTTTATTGAAGTATAGCTGATTTACAATGTTGTGTCAATTTCTGCTGTACAGCCAAGTGACTCAGGTATATATATATACATTCCTTTTCATATTCTTTTCCATTATGGTTTATCACAAGATATTGAATATAGTTCCCTGTACTCTATAGTAGGACCTTGTTTTTTATCCATTCTATATATAATAGTTTGCATCTGCTAATCCTAAACTCCCAATCCTTCCCTCCCCCCTCCTTGGCAACCACAAGTCTGTTTTCTGTCTGTGAGTCCATTTCTGTTTTGTAGATAAGTCCATTTGTGTCAAATTTTAGATTCCACATATAAGTGATATGGTATTTGTCTTTCTCTGACTTACTTCACTTAGTATGATAATCTCTAGGTCCATCCATATTGCTGCAAGTGGCATTATTTCCTTCTTTTTTATGGCTGAGTAATATTCCATTGTACATATGTACCACATCTTCTTTATCCATTTGTTTGTCTTTGGACATTTAGGTTGTTTTCCTATCTTGGTTATTGTGAATTATGTTGCTATGAACATAGGGGTGCATGTACCTTTTTGAATAATAGTTTTGTCTGGATATATGCCCAGGAGTGGGAATGCGGATCATATGGCAACTCTACAGATACTTGAGGAACCTCCATACTGTTTTCCACAGTGGCTGCACCAATTTACATTCCCACAAACAATGTAGGAGGGTTCCTTTTCTCCACACCCTCTCCAGCATTTGTTATTTGTAGACTTTTTGATGATGACCATTCTGACTGGTGTGAGGTGGTAACTCACTGTAGTTTTAATTTGCATTTCTCTAATAATTAGTGATGTTGAGCATCTTTTCATGTGCCTGTTGGCCATCTGTATGTCTTCATTGGAGAAATGTCTATTTAGGTCGTCTGCCCATTTTTCAATTGGGTTGTTTGGGTTTTTTTGTTGTTGAGTTGTATGAGCTATTTGTATATTTTGGAAAATTAAGCCTTTGTTGTTTGCATCATTTGCAAATATTTTCTCCCATTCTGTAGGTTGCCTTTTCATTTTGTTTATGGTTTCCTTTGCTGTACAAAAGCTTGTAAGTTTGATTAGGTCCCATTTGTTTATCTTTGCTCTTATGTCTATTGCCTTGGGAAACTGACCTAAGAAAACATTGGTATGAAAATCCTGCTCCTCCTTTGAATGTCTCTCAATGCCATTCCCAAACATCTTGGACCAAATTGATGCCCATGGAACTTTGCTTTTGCTACTGTTTTCTTTACTCTCTCTGTCACACATAATTGATGACATATCTGTCCTCCTTACTGGTCTATGAGCTCCTTGAAGGCTGAGAAAGAACTTGATCATCATTTTATCACCAGTGCCATGCACAGTCCTTAACCAACTAAGAGCTCAGCAAATATTCTGTGAACAAGTGAGTGAGTGACCAAATGAATAATTATATTTGTAAGCCTGAGTTGAACTGCCTGGCCAGCATCATTCTCCATATCATCGAAACTTTGATGTCATGTCAGGAACTCTGAGATGCTGTTGTTGGTGAAGCAAGCAAAAGTGGATTGGGTCATCTTGAAACTCCAGCCAAAACAGTTTGGGAAAGTTTTTATCTTAAGTGTAAGGCATCTCAGTTTTTATTCTTTTTCTGAAATGACACCCTCTTCGTAGTTCATGCATTTCCTACAAAAATATTTAAATAAACTTTTTTTTTACTGAAGAATAGCATTCATACATAAGTGGACAGCATGATGAATTTTAACACAGCCAGGAAATCAGCACTCAGGCTATAACAGACATCACTGATGCTCTACATTGTGTCCCTTTAGTCCATCTACTTTCACCTTCATGTGGGGAAGACAGTGCCATGCACACTGACTGTTTCTCTTGCACATGGAAACTTGTCCACGAGAGGGCAAGCCTCAAACCCTCCTGGGCATGGGAGTCTGGTCATAAACGGCTCAGCCTCCCCATCTTCCAGAGGGGCAGTCTTGAGGTGTGTTCCATGTGCGTTCTCATACAGTGATTAGATATTTCATGTATTTAGCTCAAGAAATTTCCCACATAAATTTTTGCTAAAAACATTGTGTTAAGTTTTGTGTACAAACACACAAAAATTTTATTCTACATAAGCATCACACAAAACCATTTTACTGAGAGGTAAATATGGCTTATGAATTTTGGATATTAAACAAGAAGAGATATGACCATGAGAAAATACTAGCTCAGTAAAGAGTCCATTGGTATGTCTGTACACACCACAGGGGCAAAGGTTACAACTCCTCCTTGGAGATACAGTCAAGGCCAGATATATCAGTAGTACAATTGTTACCAAACCAAACTTGGGTCCACTAGCCTGTGCACAGTAAAGCCAATCTACTGACACCGGGTTGTGGTGAAAGAAAGTGTAGCATTTATTATAGGGCACCAAGCAAGGAGTCCAGGGCAGCTAATGCTCAAAACACCTGAAATCCCTAATGAGTTTCAGCAAAACATTTTTAAAGGCCAGATGAGGGGGATGAGGGTTGCAGGGTATGTGATCAGCTCATGCACAATTCTCTGATTGGTTTATGGTGAAGTAATAGGGTGATGTCACAGGGGTCAACATTATCAATCCTTAGGCTCCAGTAGGCCTGGGGGCTGTGCCCTTATGGTCATCAAGTAGGTAGCATCTTCTATTTGGTGGGAGTTTTCACATCTGTAATGTGCATTTCACTCAGGAAATGTGCGTCAGATACTGTTATCTAGGTACTTCAGAGAACAGCTAAAGCAGAGGGTATGATGGAGGAGTCGATCCCAGGAAGGCCCCATAAGGTCCTGCTTGGTTATACAATAAATGTAAAATGATCAAATTCACTTACTAAAACAAAGAGAGTTTTAGGTAGGATTTTTAAAAAGCCAGCTATTGTATATGCGCTTAATAAGACTGACACCTAAAATCTAAGCCTAGAGAAAATTTGAAAATAAAAGGCTGAAATGTTAACCAAAAATATGAAAGAGCTAAAGAGGAACATCACTCTGTGTTAAAAGCAATAGTGTACTAAGAATATATAAGTCTCAAGACTTTTATGCATTTAACAACCTAAGCAGGATTCATGAGGCATAAAATGAAGATTATTACACTTTGGGAGATTTCAGCACAGCTCTTTCAGAAACATTAGATAAAGAATGCAAAAGGAGATTAGCAGGCAAGATGACGGAAGAGTAAGATGCGGAGATCACCTTCCTCCTCACAGATACATCAGAAATACAGCTACACGTGGAACTTCTTCTATAGAACACCCACCGAATGCTGGCAGAAGACCTCAGACCTCACAAAAGGCAAGAAACCCCCCACGTACCTGGGTAGGCAAAAGAAAAGGGAATAAACAGAGACAAAGAATAGGGATGGGACCTGCACCAGTGGGAGGGAGCCGTGAAGGAGGAAAGGTTCCCACACCCTAGAAGCCCCTTCGCGGGCGGAGACTGTGGGTGGCGGAGGGGGAAGCTCCGGAGCCTCGGAGGAGAGCGCAGCAGCGGGGTGCGGAGGGCAAAGCGGAGAGATTCCCGCACAGAGGATCGGTCCCGACCGGCACCCACCAGCCCGAGAGGCTTCTCTGCTCACACGCCGGGGCGGGCGGGGGCTGGGAGCTGAGCCTCGGGCTTCAGTCGGATCCCAGGGAAAGGTCTGGAGTTGGCAGAGTGAAAACAGCCTGAAGGGGCTAGGGCGCCACGGCTAGCCGGGAGGGAGTCCAGGAGAAGTCTGGAGCTGCCGAAGAGGCAAGAGACCTTTTCTTCCCTCTTTGCTTCCTAGTGCGCTAGGAAGGGGTTTAAGCGCGCCGCTTAAAGGAGCTCCAGAAACGGGCGCGAGCCGCGGCTGTCGGCGCGGACAGCAGAGACAGGTGTGGGATGCTCGGGTTGCTGCTGCCGCCACCAAGAGACCTGTGTGCGAGCACAGGTCACTCTCCACACCGCCCCTCCCAGGAGCTCGTGCAGCCCGCCACTGCCGGGGCCCCGGGATCCAGGGACAGCTTCCCCAGGAGAACGCGCGGTGCGCCTCGGGCCGGTGCAGCGTCACGCCGGCCCCTGCCGCCGCAGGCTCGCCCCGCATCCGTGCCCCTCCCTCCCCCC
>NC_041214.2:45227754-45241866 GCF_002837175.3 Physeter macrocephalus | reverse complement strand
TGTGGGACTTTTATGCCTGTGGACTTGAGAAGCTACAAACGACCCTCTTCACCCATGATGAGAAGGAGGACCCACCCTTCCCCTAAGAGTCCTCACCACCTTTCCCATCCCTACCCAGGAAAATAAACTGAATTACAGAAAAAACAAAAAAGAAAGCATCTTTCAGGTTTTCACAAGTGGTCCCCCAAACCATAGATATAATCCACACAGTGATTACAGTCCTGAGTACAGGACTTTAAAGTTTGCCAGAGCAAGAGAGACAATGATCTTTCTCAAAAAGATATACTAATATTCTTTTATACCTGAAAAAAATACTAATTTTTAGAGGGGGGATAAAAGTAAATAAAATTCTCTAATTAAAAAAATTTTTAAATATAGTCAATTTGTCATTTAAAAATATTAGCACCAGACCTCTGGGGTAGGATGGCAGACTGAATACATGTACCTAATTTTGTTCTCTCCCCAAATCCCACTTACAGACAGGAAAGGTTGTTTTTTTTTTTTTTTTAAAGGATGTAAGTCCATAACAATAGAGAAAACAGCAACAAAGTTTTGGAAGCTAAAAAGTAGATGGTGCAGTGGAACTAGGATCAGACCTGAGAAAACGGAATCTCAAGTCTGCAGGGGGAAAGCAAGAACCAACCTGATTGACCCCACACAATTCTCAAAGGTCTCAGTATGGGCAGTACCAGGTGTCTGGACATGGGAGTGAGAGTTGGTGGGTTGAAACAAGGAAGACCAAGGTGGGAACTCTGAGAAGTCACTCATGCTACCAGGCACATGCAGAATCTACTAAACTGCAGAAGTCTGGAGGTTTATTCTCTGGAAAGGTTAAGCCAAGGGCTTTGACAGGGGGTGCCAGGCCCAGCTGAGGGAAATCGAGTCTATATTTACAGAATACTGGAAGCAGAGACCCCCCAGTCCCCCCAACTCAGCTCCCACAACAAAGGCAGCCAGAAACATCCTTCAGCCAGATTGGAAGGCTCCTCTCTAGAGAAAGTAAAACAATTCCAGAAGCACATAAATGTATGAACCTAGGAGAGGGTCCCCAACAACTAGCCTATCCAAACTATCTCATGTAGCTCAAAATTGACAGGACTCGGGAGGGGGAAGGGTAAGCTGTGATGAAGTGAGAGAGTGGCAGGGACATATATGCACTACCAAATGTAAATTAGATAGCTAGTGGGAAGCTGCCGCATAGCACAGGGAGATCACCTCTGTGCTTTGTGACCATGAGAGGGGTGGGATAGGGAGGGTGGCAGGGAGGGAGACGCAAGAGGGAAGAGATATGGGAACATATGTGTATGTATAACTGATTCACTTTGTTGTAAAGGAGAAACTAACACACTATTGTAAAACAGTTATACTCCAATAAAGATGTTAAAAAAAAAAAGAATGCAAAAGGAGACAACAATATTTGTAAGAATATAACATAATGGAACCACAGAATTAATAAAGTTAAAATGTGTGTAAAATATTTCATCCAACAAATAGAGACTATGTATTCTTTCCTAGTACTTATTAAACTTGTATAAACTTATTTATGATAAGTCACAAAAGGACTCTCAACAAATTCCAGAGAATTAGTATTATGTAAGTGATGTTCTCTTACTGAAATTAATATGGTAAATATTTGTAGATGTAACTGATAAGAACAGAAATTCTTTGAGGTCCTGAATAGTTTACAAGCATGGAAAAATTTCATGAAATCAAACTGCTGGAGAACGAATGAGTTGGTCAAACTCCCTGTCCCTTCCTTCTCCCTCTCCTCGTCCTCCATCCCCGAATAAAAGGAAAATTAATCACGGTTCAGTCAGTCTCAGTTTTAAGGCTTCATGAAATAAACAATCACAGTATTTACCAAAGGTATTCTATTTTTTTTATGATGGTAAAAGTATGTTAATATCAAAAGCTGACAAAGATTGTAAAGGAATGAAACATTTTAAGACAACTCCTTTAAGAATATAGTTGCAAACTGCTTAAATGAAACATAATAAAGTCCAGCATTGTATAAAAGAAACATATTGTTACTGAACCAAAAAGTCATAGTTTGGAGCAGAGAAAAGTTTATTGCAGGGCCAAACAAGGAGAATGGGTGGCTCATGCTCAAAATCCACTAACTCCCCAATGGTTTTGGGGGAAGAATTTTTATAGGCAAAATTTGGGGTGATGGCTGCAGGGTGTGTGACTTCTTTCTGATTGGTTGGTGGTGAGGTAGCAGGGTGCTGCTCCAGAAATCTTGTGCTCAGCCTAAAGTTGCCATCTTCCACCTGGGTGGGGGCCTTGGTTCTGCAAAAGAACTCAAAGATATTGTTATGTATATTCCTTGAGGAGGAACCAGCATCCTGCCCCAAGGCTGCACCATTATTTCTTGACTGCTTCTCCTTTTTTTCTGCATTCCCTCTCTTCTCGGATTAGCAACTGGTTAAATCTGCCCTTTGGAACTCAGGGAAGGTCAAGGAGGATGAATGAAGCCTATTTCCTACAAACAAGAATTGGGGGACACAAAAAGATTTGTATCCCGTAGGGCCCCACAGGGTCCTGCTGGGTTTCAATATTATCAGGTAGAGTTTATCTCACAATTACAAAGATGATCCACATTAAAAATTAATGTAATCTATTCATTAATATATAAAGGAAATATATATGATCACCTAAGTAGATATAGAAAAGCATTTGGAATAATCCGATAATATACTTGTTAAAAATCTTTTATCAAATTAGCAATAGACCATGATTTCTATAATCTTATGTATGGTATATAACAATACATAGTTAGTGATCTAAATTTAGAAAGATCCAATTAGAATCAGAAACAATACGATGATGCCTGCCATCACCTCCACCATTCAATCTATTGGTAATCACAGCCAATACAATAAGGGAAAAAAAAATAAAAAGCTTATTTAAAATGAAGAAATATGGTTATCATTATTTATAGATAAAAAGGTCTACAACATAATCCAAGAAACTTACTAGTCAAATTACTTGATAAAGAACCAATATATAAAATAGACAATTGTTCACGTATACCAAGAATAGCCAGTTCCAAAGAGTAATGAGGAAAATCAATTACAATATCAATAGCAACCAAATTGCAAGGTATCAAGGAATCAAGTGAAGTTATATTCATAAGGCCTTTGCAAAGAAAATTTTAAGTTTTATTGAAAGATATATAAGAAAAGTGGAGACATTAGCTGTGTTTGTGAATGGAGTGACTGGGTTTCATCACCTTGCCAAGCTAATTTCACTTCAAGCTAATCTATAAATTCATGGTAATTCCAGTGAGATTTTAACAGTGTTTGCACAAAACTTGACACAGTAATTTTAAAATTAATATATGTGATGGAATTTCCAATAATAGTTCAGATAATTCTTAGGGAGAAAAACAGAAAGAAGAGAGAAGCCCTACCATAATAAAGCCATTATTTTGTAAAGATAAAGTGATTAATATAGTGCAGTATCAGTTAAGTATTAACAAGATCAACAGAACATTATATAGAAACGCAAAACAGATCCAAGCATATGTGACAAACTGCACAGAACAGAGGTGGCGTTCAGACCACTGCAGTGACGGTGATATGGTGAAATGGTATTGGAAAATTTGGCTGGCTGCCCAGTGAAAACAAAATTAGGTCACTATTCAGCATCGTATAAAAAGATGATCGCTATAATTTTTAAAACAAGAAGACTCCCCAGTTTGCCAAAGACAAAACAGGGAAATATTTTTATGATTTGAAGGTAGAAAGGATTTGTTAAAGAAAATACACAAAGCACATACTATAGGGGAAAAGATAGAAAATTTCGATCAATTTAATATTTAAAACTCTATTATAAAATATCATAATCAAAGTTAAAAGTGAATTTTTTAGACTGAAAAGTGATATCTGCAACATATCTAACAGGATGAGTTCAATATTAAGAACATATAAAGAATACATATAACTCAATAACTAAAAGATGAACAGTTCCAGAGAAAAATGGGCAAAGGACAGGAAAGGCATCCAAATGACCATTACACATAGGAGAAAATTCACCCTCACTAGCAATCAGAGAAATGTGAATTAACAGTCATAGCTTCCCATTACATGAACACAAAACCATTAAAATCCGTCATTTTCTGTAGTCCTAGCGTGTATGGAACAAGCCCAGAGAGTTTTGCCTATTGCACAAATCACTTTTTCCACTCTGTAAGTTGTTTTTCTCCTAAACTCATGTGCAATTTTAATTAATAAGAACAGATTTAAAATGGACTTTGCTTGGTTGGTGCCTGTGGGAGACTGAATAAATGGCCCAGTGAAGATGCGCACATCCTAACACCTGGGACCCATGACTGTACTACCTTACATGGTAGCAGGGACTTTGCAGATACGATGAGGGATGTTGAGATGGGGGATTACCCTGGGTTATCCTGAAGTGTCCTTACAAGAAGGAGGAAGGAGGACAGCACAAAGAGTGGAGGTGATCTGAGGACGGTAACAGAGGGAGGAAAGGCAATGTGAGGAAACGAGGACAGCCTCTAGAAGCTGGTAAAGGTCAGGAAAGATCCTCCCCCACTCCAGGGTCTCCAGGAGGAAAGTAGCTCAGCTGACACCTTTATTTTAGCCCACTGAGACTGATTTTGGACATCTGTCTTTCAGAACTGCAAGATCGGGACTTCCCTGGAGGTCCAGTAGTTAAGACTCTGCGCTCCCAATGCAGGGGGCCTGGGTACAATCCCTGGTCAGGGAACTAGATCCCGCATGCTGCAACTAAAGATCCCACGTGACGCGACTAAGACCCGGCACAGCCAAATAAATAAATAAATATTTAAAAAAAAAAAAACTGCAAGATCATATATTTGTGTTGTTTAAAGCCACTAAATTTATGATAACTTGTTACAACAGCAGTAGAAAGCGAATCCGATGACCTGTGTGGAATATAGGATTTCTCTTCTACTGTCTTGTGAGATGATATCAGAAAATTCCTGATCTATATGAGAGCTCCATCCAGGTCTCGACCCAGAAGATCTATTCCCCACTATCTGTTCTATAAACGCCCAGTGAGAAGTATCAGGTACCAGAAACGCTGAGTTTCTCAGATGAAATCAACTAAACATATGATGCTTAGTTATTTACCAGTGACTCATACCCTGAGGCATTTTACCCCCACTGGCCTGCTTACATGATATGTGTTCTTGGGCCATCAGGAGAATTCATAAATAAAGATGTAAACCAATCATCAGGGAGGCTAGAGCTACGTTTTTCTCATCTGCAGGCAGGATGCACCATGGTCCAGAGCTGCAGTGAGAGCAGTGGTAAATACGAAAGAAGAGTTACCTAAATTTTGTCAAGTTTATGTTATTTCTGGTCATGCTAGTAAGATACTGACATTTGGGAAGTACCCTGACATTGACAGCTGCAGTTTTTCCTGTTTTTCCCAGCCCAGCCTCTGCAAGTCAGGCCTGGGGATCTGTTTGGAGGGAGAGGAGAGCTGAGATTTGGTTTCATCCTGTCCTTGAGTAGCCGCTGATCTGTGAGTGATTGGAAGTGCCAAATGGCCTAAGAATGAATGGCTGCAATTTGCAGTGTTCTTGCTTGCACACACTCTGTTCCTGTACATTGCAGGAGCAAGGCCAGCTCGATACAGCTGACTTATTTTAACGTCTGTTTGTCTTCATGTGGGTTGTTGCCCGTATCTGTGGAAGGCGGTGCATTTGTGTGCAGATCCAGATGTCCTCATGTAATCACGTGTGTTGATCACATAGGAGGGACCAAAGAGATCCCCCTCAAAGAGGACAAAACCCCACAGATGGGAAAGGTGTTGAACAGTAACTGCCAAAGACAGGGTTAAAAAAAGAGAACGAGAAGACCAGATAATAGAAAAATACCGTTTGCTGTTAACCAACAGACACCCTGTGTTTTATCTAGGCACACTGGGCAGGCTAGATTTCTCTAGAGTTTTTGGGAGAATAGACCCTGGGTAGGATTTTGGAAGCCCGCAGTTTACATCATCATATTCTAGCCAGCTGTAAATAACATCCGTTTAAAATATGGTACCAAAAAATGTGATTAAAACTCCAAGTGGAAGGTCACAGTGTGAAAGGCAGATTTGTAATTTATTCGAATCCCCTGGTTTGTTTTTAAGGGTAGGTGGTCCCTTGTTTTGCTCATTTTCCTAAAGTGATCAGTGCCTGGGACTTCAGAGATAAGCTGGTCCTGGGAGATGAAGATCCTACTTAGAAAAAGAAAATGTTGTTTTGCCTCAGGTGCAGAAGTGCCCTGACCCACTCGCCAGGAAGCTGATTTCAGTATTTTGTGATCCATATGACATCCTCAGCTTTTGGCGAAACAAAGCATTCTTTCTCTTAGCCGCCCATAACTGTAACATTCTGTTTTATTCATCTTGGGCTGTAATTAATTCCTTTCATCCTTACTATTACTTTTCTAGGTAGATAAGAAAATTGAGCCTTTAATAGGTTAAGAGATTTGCCCAAGGTCACAAATCTGGTAAATGGCAGAGCTAATTTCTTGAGTTGTTTTTTCAGAGCAGCTCATAGAACTTTTTTTTTTTTTTTGAGAGGATAAATCTACAGAGGTTAGTTACACAGCATTTGCAAAAAATGATTAGAATCTATCTATATATTTTTTAACATCTTTATTGGAGTATGTAGAATCTATATTTTATTAATTGATGTGCATGAATTTGTCTGGATGAGAGGATTTATTAATCAATTTTTCTTAGATATGTTTGGTGCATACACATAATTTTAGTTTATAGGGATGTAGTGATATAAGTATCTTGACGGTCTAGTTGTTTGCATGGGGCTTTTCATACACTTTCACGTATTTTGTTATTGTAGTTGCACTTTTTTAAGCCACAAGAAGTTGCTAGCACTCAATTTGGGCTCCTTATTACCACTGGGTTTTGCTAAGCATCAGATAATAACCAAAAGATTAAAAAAAACCCTTTCTTTAAAAATTCAAGCCTAAAAGGCTTGAATTAATAAAATTAAGCATTTTCCAGCACATACATTTCAGCAACCATGGTTTGTTCAAATTACAGTGGGTACTTGGCGTGTTTTGCTTTTATTATTTTTCTCTGTGTTTATTTTTCTCTGTGCTTATAATTAGACCGAGCCTCAATATATTTTGAATAATAACATTTAAAAAGTTGTTGCAAGGACACAAAGAGGAGAAAGGCAGAATTTGCAGCATTAATAGCATTATTTCAGTGTCCTTTTCATACGGTTCATAACAGTTGCCAGGTTTAATCACAGCTATTCATCCCCAAGGAACTATTTGGTTTGAAACAATTTTAGACATGAAAGTTCCTTGACCAGAATGCTTGGTAGCCTGGAGTGGAGAAAAATGAGAATTAGAAATAGTGTTGTCATATTTTAACATAAAAAATTTCATATCCTGTGAAGCCACCAAGGAGCACATACATAAAGATTGTAATTTGTACTTTAGTGTGTGTGTGTGTTCGTGCTTTGTTGCTCATTTTCCCCTGAACAGGTGTGAAGACCATGCCTTGCCAGCAGGAGCCTGGGTGATTCATTAGCTTCTCCTCACTTCATGCAAGGAAACAGTGTTTCACACCTGAGGTGCTTACGCTCTGACCCACCAGCCCCTGATGGAGGGCCAGTGAAGCCAGCCTCAAAATAGCAAAAGGGAGGATGTATAGATATTTCCCCTGGTGGGTTAGGTGGCCTCCAGCGCTTCTCCTGGGTTCAGGGGCAGGGTGCATTAAAAAGGTCAGGGGTTTGTATCCAAACAAAACTCTATTTGAATCCCAGGTCTTACAATGTAGTAGCTGTATTCAACTGGGAAGGTTATTTAACTGCTGTGAGCATCGGTTTTCTCATTTAGAAAATGCAGTTAACAGTTACCTGCTTTGTAAGTACCTCATTCTTGTCATAAATGAGAAACCATGACATACACAGTGTGGGGTACATAGAAAGCATTTGATATATGGAAGCTGTTCATATAGATGGCATTGCCTTTGACCTCTCTGTTAAATTGCATTCAGTCTGGATTGTGGCTGTCCTTTTATGAAAGGTGGAGCTAATAGGGTCCAACTTGCTTGGGAATATTGCTTCAAGAAGACAAGCAGCATGTCCGGGGTAGGTTCTACATGAGAAAACAGATCTAGCCTTTTCTTACCCTATTGAGAGAACCAAAGATTTTTTAAATGGAGGTATAATTTACATAGAAGACATTGCACAAATTGAAAGTGTACAGCTCCGTGGATATATTTTTGTCTTTATGTAGCTATTTTTAATTGGAGTATAGTTGATTTACAATGCTGTGTTAGTTTCAGATGTACAGCAAAGTGACTCAGTTATATATATATATATGTATATATATGCTTTTTCAGATTCTTCTCCATTATAGTCATCATTGCAAGATATTGAGTATAGTTCCCTGTGCTCTACAGTAGGTACTTGTTGTTTATCTATTTTATATATGGTCGTGTGTATATGTTAATCCCAAACCCCTAATTTATCCCCCCTCACCTTTCCCCTTTGGTAACCATAAGTTTTTCTTCGATGTTTGTGCATCTGTTTCTGTTCTGTAAATAAGTTCATTTGTATCATTTTTTTTTTAGATTCCACATATAAGTGATATCATATGGTATTTGTCTTTGTCTGACTTACTTCACTTAATCTGATAATCTCCAGGTCCATCCATGTTGCTGCAAATGGCATTTTTTGTTCTTTTTTATGGCGGAGTAATATTCCATTGTATAAATGGATCACATCTTTATCTATTCATCTGTCAATGGACATTTAGGTTGTTTCCATGTCTTGGCTGTTGTAAATAGACAACACAAGTTTTGATTGTTGATAATAGGCCCTCAATTAATTAATTTATTTTTGGGTGTGTTGGGTCTTTGTTGCAGTGTGTGGGCTTTCTCTAGTTGTGGTGAGCAGGGGCTACTCTTCCTTGCGGTGTGCGGGCTTCTCATTGCAGTGGCTTCTCTTGCTGCAGAGCACAGGCTCTAGGCGCCTGGGCTTCAGTAGTTGTGGCACATGGGCTCAGTAGTCGTGGCTTGCGGGCTCTAGAGTGCAGGCTCAGTAGTTGTGGCGCATGGGCTTAGTTGCTCCGCAGCATGTGGGATCTTCCCAGACCAGGGATGGAATCCATGTCCCATGCATTGGCAGGCGGATTCTTAACCACACCGCCACCAGGGAAGCCCCCAATAAATGTTAATGAGAACAGGTTTTATGATTTATTGCTCCCTTTTGGATAATGGTGTTAAACTTTCTAAATCCCTTTCTTTCACTGTAAAATCACACATATGATATTCTAATGGACATGTACAGATTTTAACAAAACCACTTCAAATTTGCAGGTGAATAATGCAGATTCCTGTGCACATTTTCCCTATTGGCCTGGCATTCATTTATAAACAACATTTGTAAGCATATGGATCAAAATTATTCATTTCAAGATTTCAAAATAGAAGCTGATGTGCAAAAACAAGTGTAGCTATACTAATTTAAAATAAAGTATAGAACTTTACTTTCTTTTGATAAAACAATGTTTTTCTTCGATAACATCAATGAGACAACTGTCTATAAAACAATAAGCAAAATAGCTAAATTTTCATGGTTAAAATTAGAATATATTAAATTTATAGATTTGAACACCACTATTAATATGAATAGCATCATTGTCAGTTTCACCTACATCATTAATTTGCCTACTTTTGATATGTAAAGTTGCTTTGTCTTTATGGAGACATTCTAGCATTATTATTCCTGAAAGGCAATGTGAATATACATGCTCTAATCACTCTGCCTTCATTTATTTCTGCCATCTTACTTATTAGCTATTTATCCACGGAGAAAATGAAAATGAATTCAGAAATAAGTATGAAACCACAGCTAAAAGGCACAGTGATAATTTGCAAACATCCTACTGTAAGGTATGCCTGTAGATTTCTGCCCCTAATGTGGTTGGATGACTAAGACAGCCTACACTTATATGCAACTGTAGCTGGTCACTGCTATAACTCTACCCTTGCTCCACCAGTTGAGAAAGATGCAAGAGTGTGAGAGTGGTATTATTAAAAGACTAACCTTGAATCAGTACTAATATATACAAACATCAATCTTCACAAAGTTTATACTTTGACTACTATTGATTACAAACTATTAGTTTCATACCTCTCAGTATTGATGTGGGGATTGAGAGTTGCAATTATGATTAGAATGCAAAATAGTTTAACTCTGGGGCCTATAGTGTTTTAGCTTTTTTTTTTTTTTTAATTCAGGAGAAATTCACCTCAGATAAACTTTAACCATTTTAAAGTGCACAATTTAGTGCCATTAGTTCATTTACAATGTTGTGAAACCACTGTTTCCATTAAACTCATTTTCATTACACCAAAGTTTTAGTCTATTTTTGATCCATTATGCCAAATGTTATATAATTCTTGTATTAGATGGAGGAGGGGAAGTACCCAAAGATTGTTTAGGGATGTCACTTCAGCAGAAAGTAAGTATATCCAGCTTCTAGGAAAGGCCACCCCATTGCTCCACTTGTTTGGCAAATTGATCATCACTGTTAATCAATCATTCAGCCATCTACATTGAATATTCAGACAACTGAAATGAATATGTCTCAATACACACACACACACCTACAGACATGTCTTCTGCTGCCACAATGAGGAGGTATTAGTTCTGATAATAGGAGTAGCAAGTAGCAAGACGGATGGAAATTTGTATGCAGCCCTAACATAAAAGACTATTTTATTCTGTTGTGCTCTAGCCTTATAAAAAATGGCTTCTCCATGGGTTAAGTTGCCAATCATTGATCCAGAATGACTGCTCAGATATCTCAGCACATCAACCATCTGTCAATGGATCCAGCTTTTGAGGGTTATGATGATGATTGTTGAAAGAAAACAGAGGGACCTCTCATTATTGTTCATTCTCCTCTTGTTCTCTGGCACACGTTCCCATAAATGGGTTAGTGCTTCTGTGAGTAAATTATAGATGTACCTTGAGGTAAAAACTCTCAGTGTTTTTATCTTGATGTTGCATTTTTTTCATACACAGTATGAATTAATTTTGAAGCCCTGATCTCCATTAAGTTCAAGTGCTATCCTGCTTGTGTTATATTTTTAAAATCCTTGTAGTAAAGCAAAGAAATATTTTTAAAAGTTGCTTGTACATTTCTTAAAGGATTGACAAATACTCTTTGGGAAGAATGAAAGAAAAGTGTTATTAGTTGGGAATCTTCACAAATTTAAGCTGAACGCTAGAAGTCTCAAAATTTATGAAAAAGCTGAAAGAGGAAGGGAGAGAAATATACTTTCAAAGATTCAAAACACACCAATAACAAAGGAAATGACTTAAATATTGATGAAATAAACATTTTTTAAATGAAAAAACTCCCAAACTTCTATATGACAAGAGACAGGATGAACAAAGTGAAAAATATATAGGATGAGAATCAAGAATATATAAAGAAAATTACATATGGATGTGTAAAATGAAAGCTACCCAATATAAATGGGCACTGGTTTGAACAGGCAACTCACCCAAAGGAATCACAAATGCCCAATAAACACAAGAAGCTCGAGATCACTAATAAACAAATATATGCAAACGGAATCAAAAGTCAGATACTTAACACGATTTCAAACTGGCAAAGTTGAAAAAGACCCAAATATCAAATGTTGGAGAAGTAGGGAAATATCAATTCTCATAGATACTATGGATTGTAATATAAATTGGGTTAACCACCTCAGAGATCAGTTTGACAATATCAGATATAATTGAACGTTTATATAGTCAGATATTATTCTCCTGGCTATAATTCAGAGAAATCTAATACAGATCAGCAGGAAACATACAAAAGGATGTACATTCCAGAATTGTGGGCAACATTAATATTTTAAATGTCAACCACATGAGAGACGATAGCATTCTGCTTCTAATAGTATGAAACATTAGATATTATGAAGAACTTTATGCTGAAATAAAGAATATATCGGGTGGAATATAACAAATATATGAGAGAAAGGGTTACCAGGAAGGAGTGAGAGGAGAGGGAAAGGTGGTCCAATATTTAAATTATTAATTGGTTAAATTCTTCAATTAAAACACAGTGACTATCAACTGGATTTTAAAAAGTAGAGAAATAAAACAAATAGAACAACAATCCAAGGGCCCATCAACAGAGAATTGGCTTAAATATATATATATATATAATATATAATGAAATATTATATAGGTAATGGAATATTACTCAGCTGTGAAAAAGAATGAAATATTGTCATTTGCAGCAACGTGGATGGACCCAGAGAATATTATACTTAGTGAAGAAAGTCAGACAGAGAAAGACAAATACTATATGATATCACTTATATGTGGAATCTAAAAAATAATACAAATGAGTCTATATAGAAAACAAACAGACTCAAAGACATAGAAAACAAACTTATGGTTACCAAAGGGAAAAGGGGTGGGAGGAGGGACAATTTAGGAGTATGGGATTAACAGATCCAAACTACTATACATAAAATAATAAACAACAAGGATTATATAATATATAATGAAATATTATATAGGTAATGGAATATTACTCAGCTGTGAAAAAGAATGAAATATTGTCATTTGCAGCAACGTGGATGGACCCAGAGAATATTATACTTAGTGAAGAAAGTCAGACAGAGAAAGACAAATACTATATGATATCACTTATATGTGGAATCTAAAAAATAATACAAATGAGTCTATATAGAAAACAAACAGACTCAAAGACATAGAAAACAAACTTATGGTTACCAAAGGGAAAAGGGGTGGGAGGAGGGACAATTTAGGAGTATGGGATTAACAGATCCAAACTACTATACATAAAATAATAAACAACAAGGATTTATTGTATAGCACAAGGAATTATATTCAATATCTTGTAATAATTTATAGTGGAATATAACCCCAAAAAATATATATATATAAAACTAAATCCCTTTGCTATACACCTGAAACAAACACAATATTGTTTTGTTTTGTTATTTATTTATTTATTTATTTATTGGCTGCGTTGGGTCTTCTTAGCTGTGTGCAGGCTTTCTCTAGTTGCGGTGAGCGGGGCTACTCTTTGTTCCAGTGTGCAGGCTTCTCACTGCGGTGAATTCTTTTGTAGCAGAGCACGGGCTTTAGGCACGCAAGCTTCAGTAGTTGTGGCATGTGGGCTCAGTAGTTGTGGTTCATGGGCTCTAGAGCACAGGCTTAGTAGTTGTGGTGCATGGGCCTAGTTGCTCTGTGGCATGTGTGATCTTCCCCGACCAGGGCTTGAACCCGTGTCCCCTGCATTGGCAGGCGGATTCTTAACCACTGCACCACCAGGGAAGTCCCAACAAACACAATATTGTAAATCAACTATACTTCAATAAAAAAAAGAGGACCCTATTATCTTTAGAGGATGCAAAGGCAAGCAACAGATAGAAGAATATATCCTAGACACATAATTCACAACGTACTTATATCCAGAATATTTAAGTAACTCTTACAAATCAACAAGAAAAAGACAACTCAAGAGAATAATGGGCAAGAGACTTGAACAAAACTTCACAAAAGAGTCTATCCAAATAACCAACACATATAAGGTGTTCAATTAAAGCCAAATGAGATACCACTAAACACTTGCCAGAACAAGTAAAAAAAAAAAATGCTACATATTGACAAGAAAGTGATGTAACTGGAATTCTCATACGTTGCTTGGTGTAAAAAACTGGTATTACTCTTTTGGAAAAACTATTTGGCAGTATCTTCAAAAGCTTAACATAGGAATATCCTACAACCTAGCAATTCCACTCCTATATACCCATGAAAAATGTGTTCATATGCTCACCACAGGACATGCACGATAATGTTCATTGTAGAATTATTCATAATAGTTAACTGGACATAATTAAATGTAATCAAACAAGACCAAAAGACAACCCTCAGAATGGGAGAAAATATTTGCAAATGAAGCAACTGGCAAAGGATTAATATCCAAAATTTATAAGCAACTCATGCAGCTCAATAACAAAAAAACAAACACTCATGCAGCTCAATATCAAAAAAACAAACAACCCAATCCAAAAATGGGCAGAAGACCTAAATAG
>NC_041214.2:45198339-45227014 GCF_002837175.3 Physeter macrocephalus | reverse complement strand
TTCACTTTGTTGTAAAGGAGAAACTAACATACTATTGTAAAACAGTTATACTCCAATAAAGATTTAAAAAATAAATAAATAAAATAAAATACAAAAAAAATGTGTTCATATGTTCACCACAAGACATGCACGATAATATTCATTGTAGAATTATTCATAATAGTTAACTGGACATAATTAAATGTAATCAACAGCACAATGAATAAAAATTTGTTCTTTTTACAACATGGAATACTATACAGAAATGAAAATGAATGAACTATTGCTTCAGGCAACAACTTGTATGAATTTTACTTACACAATTTTGAGCAAAATAATCCAGGTACAAAAAAATATTCCATTCATACATAATTTGAAAACACTCAAAAACTTACAGTATTAGAAGGATGGTGGTTGCCATGGTGAAGGAATATGTGTAGTGAGTGAGGATATACCCAATGAGTGCTTCCGGGTACTGATGGCTTAAATTCTTGAGCTTGGTGGTGGTTACGTGGGCATATTCCTTTCATGAGATGTCATTTAGCTATATGCTTTTGATTAACACACTTTCCTTTTTGTATGCTCTGCTTCAATAAAAGATTATTTTTAAATGTGGTTAATTGATGTTAACATTCATCAGATATGTGTGCCTGGTGCATAGGGAAGTATATGTCTTACTCTTCTCTGTAATTTTCTCTATCTCTAGAATAATTCTTAATTTAAAAATAACAAAGTAAAATAAATCATTAATAAGCAATAATTTTATTGAAAGGAGTGAGCCTTAAAGTGCAGATATTTCTAGAAGGTGTCAGTGATCAGTTAATTTATTAAATCAAGTGAGTTAATTTAACCTAATCCTCTGTTTTCCTGCCCTGCTTACTGCCTCTATCACCCTGTTAAAAATATCTGTCACATTAATTTTTGAGAATGTATATATTTATATATGGACCTATATCAATATCCATATATTTTTCCCCATAAAGTAATATTCTCTGTGGAGTGCTTATGCTGAGGACTTCCTGGGAAATATATTATTCTTAAAAGAGAGCTTTTTAACTCTGCCCCTCTCCAAGAAAGCTATCTATTAATGAACTAAGAATTAAAAGGACAATGTCAGGCCATAGGAAGATAACATTTGTTGCTTTTCCTTAAGATTATCAGGGGCTTATTATTTATTATATAAAAGATAATATCCATATTCTCAGATATTCTACCAATCTTTTTTCTGAGATACTGATTTTTGAAAGAGATATAAATATCTAATTATAAAATAGAGGGCTGTATTAAATAGTCTTATAGCCTGCTTTTTTTCACTTAACACAGCATGAACTTTCTCATAAAATTAAGTTATATTTGATGAAATTCCTTAATCCAAACTTTTAGGAGCTTTAGTCGAAAGGTACAAACTTCCCATTATAAGACAAATAAGTACTAGGAATGGAATGTACAACATGGTAAATATAATGAATATTATATGTATGTTATATATGAAAATTAAGAGAGTAAATCCTAAGAGTCTTCACCACAAGAAAAATAAATTTCTATTTCTTTAATTTTGTATCTGTATGAGAGGGTGGATGTTCACTAAACTTACTGTGGTCATCATTTCATGATGTATGTAAGTCAAGTCATTATGCTGTCCACCTTAAACTTATGCAGTGCTGTATGTCAATTATATCTCAATTAAACTGGAAGAAAAATTTTTTAAAAATATGACAGTTGTATAGGATATCAAGACAAAACCATCCTTACGTTGCGATCATTCACCTGGACTGATGCGTGTTTGCCTGCTTGGGTGGCAGTGTAGAGTGTTGACTATTAAACTCTGTTTTTATTTTTCTTGTAAAAGAGGCCTGACTCTAGAACAAACTTGAATCTCTGCTCCATTTTATTTCCTTATTTACTTAAAACACTTCTATTTTATATTGGATCATAGTTGATTAACGATGTTGTTATTAGTTTCAGGTGCACAGCAGAGTAAGTCAGTTATACATATACATGTATCTATTATTTTCCAAATTCTTTTCCCATTTAGGCTATTACGGAGTATTGAGCAGAATTCCCTGTGCTGTACAGTAGGTCCTTGTTGGTTATCGGGATAGATTTGGAGTTTGGGATCTGCTCCATTTTAAAGAGATGCCCCGGAACCTCTGAAACAGTAAGTGAAACTACTCAATCCAGAGGACCAGTGCCTTCTCTGAGAAGCTGCAGAACAAGTGACTATCCAGGAAATCTCCTGTCTTACTGGTCAGGGGTGCTGTCCCATTTCTGTTTCCTAAATTACCTTTTCCCTCCTGTCTACCGAACTCAGAGTGGTTTTTTCCCCCCCTTTACCCCTCAGCACATAAAAGCGTGATCAGAATTACTCTAAGATTTACTTATATGTGTTTGGGAAAACTAAGCTCACTTCTTTCCAAAACTAACCACGGGAACCAACAGGTTTCCAAAGCCCTTCTTTGGCTGTCTTTCGCTTAGCTTCTCTATTTACAATTTCAGTTTAATTTTAGAAGTCTTTAGAAATACTGATTACATTCTTTCTGCTTAGTTTGACAGAAGGATGGATGAACTGGTTTATTAAAGCCACATTACTTTACAGTTATAATAAGCACACTTAAATTGTAATTTTCAGCCAGTTTATGAGTCAACCCAAAGACCTTAATGTGCTACTTCAAAGTATATCATCTGCTTCAAATGAAACCATAAATTGGCAACCCCCTCTGGTAAAATGTACAAAAAACTAGTCAGAGGACTGCAGCCAGGAAAGTTCATTGCGATCCAGCCACACACACAAAAAAAAAAGCAAAAAAGAAAGAAAATTATCTATGGGCTTACACTCTCAACTTACTTGAATCCTCTTGATGGATTGAATCCAGATACTCTAAATGAAAATTATCAGAAATTAAATACATATAAAGAAACCTTTGACCCAACATGTAGGATCCACGATAAATCACTAGAACATAATGAGGTTGACCTACTAAATGTTATAGAGTATATTCTAGTTTCCAGTGCTCTTTTTTGGCAAAGATGAGGTGTCTAAGTGAATTGTGGCAATTGGCTTTAGGGACCTCAAAGCTCCATGTTATCTATAGAATGCTTCGTTATTAATGCCCTGATGTAGCTGGTAATGTTTGGTCTAATTGAATTTAAATAGCTTATGTAGGAAATTTTCCCTTGAGGTTCTTTTTGCAGCCTCACAGATAATATCCTGAATCACTGAAAGTTTGTCCTAAGAATCTTTGCCAAAGAGACAGACATTGTCAGCTGAATAGTTGTATTGGCTCACCATGTCTATGATGGGACAGATTAGTAACTTTACTACTAATAATGATCCTGATTTTTCCTAAGTACATAGACGTTAGAGAGATCTGGTTTGTATTAATCATTCTGTCATAAAATAATATGTTAGCCTTGTGTGGTTGGGTTGCTAGGAAATATATCTACTTACATCTGTACAAGAAACCTCAATTGAGGGAAGAAAAAAGAGGGTGGACTACTGGGAAAGTTTGTATGATTGGGGCAGAATCACAGTGTTCCACAACCTACAGTCGTTATTCACAAGTAATGAACTTATACCTGCCCTCATCTATCTATCTATCTATCTATCTATCTATCTATCTATCTATCTATCTATCTGTCTATCATCTATCTGTTTTCTTACATGGAGTCTCATTATGGGTGAATCACAGTTCTAAGTGCTTTGAAATACTAGCTGATGGATGAGGAAGGGGCGTTCATAATGGGGTAAACTCTGCTTTGTATTTATGGCTTTAAAAAAAGACCAATGGTAACATCATAAAACAAAGCAAAACCCAGCTGTAATCACAGCATCATGAGTCATGAAAGGCAGGCAGACGTGAGCGTTTAGACCTGGGTAGAGAGTCCCTCCAACCAATCTTGAAACATTTGGGAGGTCCGGCTTTCTGCATATGAGCGTGATACATTGTTTGTGTCCATCAAAGGACTAGACAGCTTCAGAACAGCTGATCAGGAACAACTAGGGAAGTGAGAGGAATGAATGAAACCTAAGTTTTGCTACTTGGTTTTATTGATCAAAGCATCTTACAGGTGTGATGGAATTGACTGTTTATTTTGGAAAGTCCCTAAGGTATTCAACGAAAGTCAACAGACTCTCCATCCTTCCTTTTTTTTTTTTTGGCCATACCGCGCGGCTTGCCTGGCCTTAGTCCCCTGATCAGGGATCGAACCACGACCCCTGCAGTGGAAGCGCCGGAGTCTTAACCACTGGACCACCAGGGAAGTCCCTCCATCCTTTACTTTTTAAAAAGTACACCATGAGTTCCAGTTTCAAAGATGCCCCAAAGTTACAGTTGGAACCAGTGATTATTTTATTGTTCCCAGCTTTTTTCCCTCTCCAGTCCTCTAATGTGATATTATTCTCCTCCCTAATGATCTCCCTTGATAGCCACTTCTCAAGTCCCTGGAAGGGATGGATCCTCTTAAACATTATGAAATAGAGTGGAAAGGATTTCACTGGAATGGCCAGCGATCATATCAGAGACTAAAATGATGCCAGGGTCACTAGACAGGACCTGGGGCTTGTCTTATGAACATCAATTTTGAAAACTATCAGGTTTAGGAAAACCAATCTCATTAACAAATGATTATAATAGTAATGACCAGCCATATTGATTTTCTGCCTTCAGATGAGAGTTTTATAAAGTAGTAGTAAAAACTTAAATAACAATAAAATATTGATACTTCACAAAGTAAGAATTACGAAAAGAAAAATGAGTCCCAAAGCATGTTGTCCAATAGAACTTTCTATGATGAGGAGATGTTCTATTATCTGTACTAATACTCTAGCCAACTGGCCACATGTGACTATCGAGCCCTTGACAGTGGGACCGAGGAACTGAATTTTTAATTTTATATAATTTTAATTAATTTACATGTAAATATAAATGCCAAGTATTTACTGCATTAGACAAGACAGTTCTACTAATCTCTTTTCCGTAATTTTTTTCCTTCTGTATCCTTTTTTTAAAAATTTTTATTAGAGTATAGTTGATTTACAATGTTGTGTTAGTTTCTACTGTACAGCAAAGTGAATCAGTTATACATATACATATATCCACTCTTTTTTAGATTCTTTTCCCATATAGGTATTACATACAGAGTATTGAGTAGAGTTCCTTGTGCTATACAGTAGGTCCTTATTAGCTATCTATTTTATATATAGTAGTGTGTATATGTCAATCCCGATCTCGCAATTTATCCCTCCACCTTTTCCCCCCTGGTAACTATAAGACTGTTTTCTACATCTGTAACTCTATTTCTGTTTTGTAAGTAAGTTTATTTGTACCATATTTTTTAGATTCCACATATAAGCGATGTCATATGATATTTGTCCTTCTCTGACTTATTTTTTCTGAAATTTTCAATCATAATTAATTCTGTATGGTGATAAGAAAATTTGAATCTAGAGAAAAATTTTTTATATTTTATATTATATACTATAAATCATCATATTTTAAATACCATATACAATTTATAAGAATGATTGTAAGGTAATGAAGGGAATGCTTGGTTAAATATATGCAATTCCAGAATTATATTTGATACTTACCTTAGTATTTCAAATGTTTTTCCCTTCCACACTGTCCATTTTTAATTTTTTTAAATAATTGATTTTAGCTAAAGACATAAAATATGCTTATGGTAATTTTAAAACACTTGTAATTCGAGATTTTATTTACTGAAAAAATCCTACTTTAAAAAATAGTTTTATTGAAACTACCATAAAGTTCACCTACTCAGTGTATAATTAAATGTTTTTCAGTATATTTGTAGAGTTGTGCAACCATCACCATAATCGAATTTTGGAATATCTTCATCACCCACAAAGAAAATTCGTCCCCATCAGCTGTCACCCCCCCCACCCATTTCCTCCCCAGCTCCTGGCAGCTCCTTTCTGTCTCTCTAGATCTGCTTATTCCAGATATTTGACAGGAATGGGATTACACACTATGGAGTAATGTGTGGCTTCCACTCTGAAACTAAGCTCTTCACCCAAAAAACCTATTTCTTTACCTGAAACAAAATAAGTAAATATGGTTCAGGATAATACATTTCACTTCTAGGGAGGTTCAGAAGGTTCTGGAGAAGAGAAAAAAGTCCAATAAATGTTCATAGAGAAGTGTAATAATTCATAAAACATCTACAAAACCAGCAGCTAGAAACCTCATCCAAAAAGTACTTACTCTTCTACCGAACGTCACTATAACCTAGAAGGTGCAGAGTGAATTCAATGGCACAAGAAATTGTCCTGGGAAATATGTCATCTTCTTAAGCCTGGTTTCATCCTCTCTCAGGCTCCCTGTGCAGTCCACACTCATTTTCAGGGTCTGCCAGTTCTGCATGGGGTTCAGAAAGATTGCTTGGAGCATGTGATGTTCAGTGGTCAGTCAGGGGAGGATTCCTCTTACTCTTTAGGTGGTTTACCCTTTGAGAGGAACGCCAAGGCAGCTCTGCTTCTGCCTCAGTGTTTTACCCAGTTTTAAGTGGGTAACTTGGTTTAGCTTTTGCCTGCTGCTTCCTTCTCACTTCTCTTCCATCTGCATCCAGATTTGTGTACACTGAGGGGTCTGGAGGGCCATGCTTTCTCCAGAACCATGACCTAACCAGCATTTCTCCTCTTCTTCTTTTTTTTTTTTTTTTTTTTTAGGGAAGAAGTTGATTTATTTATTTATTTATTTTAAATTTATTTATTTATTTATTTATTTATTTATTTTTGGGCTGTGTTGGGTCTTCATTGCTGCATGTGGGCTTTCTCCAGTTGTGGCGAGCAGGGGCTACTCTTCATTGCGGTGCATGGCTTCTCGTTGCGGTGGCTTCTCTTGTTGCAGAGCATGGGCCCTAGAGCCTGTGGGCTTCAGTAGTTGTGGTGCATGGGCTCAGTAGTTGTGGCTCGCGGGCTTAGTTGTTCCACGGCATGTGGGATCTTCCCGGACCAGGGATCGAACCCGTGTCCCTTGAATTGGCAGGCGGATTCTTAACCACTGCGCCACCAGGGTAGTCCTGAAATGGATTTATTTAGAGAGAAACAGCTCCACAGGCAGAGTGTGGCCATCTCAGAAGGTGAGAAAGGCCTATCCTCTTCTCTGAGCAATGAGGCCATATGATTGGCTCTTTCTTCTAGATTTCCTATCTATCAATAAAAAGCACCTCAGTCCCTCACGAAAATTAGTTCCTAGCAGTTCAGACTTCCCAATTTTTTATACATTTCTAGATATTTTGGAACACCAGATATATGTGGAGTTAAACCAAAGCTGGAAAATTCATTGTATTTCTCTTTGTTGTGCCATAGGACAGCTCAGTACAGAATATAGGTGGGGATCTGTAGGTGGCGCCACCTGGTGGTAGGACCATCTGCAATACCTTCCACCATCCCACATTTTGGCTACTATGGAATGCTCCTGTATATAGAATTAGCTTTTCTTCTTACATTTGGTATGATGGTTCCCAGTTCTCCAGTAATGCAAAAAAACCATCATGTTTCTCACATTCACTAAACTGACTTCTTAAAAATCTATTTGTTTTACAAATAGACCTAAATGTAGTGAAAGTCTTGTCTAGAAAGTTTATCTTGAAATGGGCTGTATGTCAGTGGCAGCAAGACAGCTAGTGGAAAAGTAAGCATTTCGTTAGACATTACAAGTAAAATGTTCAGCCCATTAGGAGTTATCTAGTGCTATGTGATCCCAAAAGAGAGACTTTCTGCTTACAGAAATTACTGAATTCTGTCACGTGAGTTGCTTGCATGCCCAAAGGTACTTACCAGTGTTAACAACACTATATCAATTGAATTAAAAATTAATCATTTCCATCACTGACACCATGAAAAAAGAGAAGGCTAAAGAGTATGGAATTTCTTGGAAAGCTATTTAAGTCAGTAATTTTAAAATATTAAAAGATCCAATATAAATCCAGACCTATGGAAGAAAAAGAAAATCTCTTCTTTCAACACCTATGGAATGTAGCAGAAATAATTTCCTACTTGCAGGTTTTTTAGTCTTTTGGAATGTTAGATTTTTTCCACAATCCTTCCATTTTTTGGCCTCTAATTCTGTTGTATGGACAGATGTGACTAGTATACAAAAGATGACTCTGTTTGGGGGCCAGAACAAGGCAGAGTGGTGGCCATTCCAGGCTGTGCCTTCATGGGAGAATAAGCATTCTGATTTCAGGACAGACAAGCTTATTTTTTCTGTTTCAGAAATTTACTATTTCCCAGACTAGTATGTTACAAGTATTACCCTACTTTTTTCCTTTCTCCTTTCACGTCCTTTGTCCTATAATTGTAAAGATATATACAAGAGTGTCCGGATATATCCGGACACTCTTCTAACTATATCTGCTCAAGATGACAAGAGACTTAAGCCTTGCTGAGTTCTTGTGGTTCCTTATTTTTCAATTCTACAAACATGTACTGAGTTTAGAAATGGTTGGAAAAAGAGTAAAACAGATGAGAGTAATCATGGATTTTTTGGCACTGAGGGAAACAGAGGCAAAGTGTTTTTAGACCTTGGAATCATACATCCTTGATCTGAGATGAGGAACTACAGGTGTTTTTAGGAGAATGCTGGTGCTCTTGCAGGAGCGGTGGGCCAGTACTCAGCCTAAGGATCTATTATAGTCTGTGAATTTTGATACTGACATTTTATTTATTTATTTATTTATTTATTGGTACGCGGGCCTCCCACCGCCGTGGCCTCTCCCATTGTGGAGCACAGGCTCTGGAGACGCACAGGCTCAGCGGCCATGGCTCACGGGCCCAGCCGCTCCGCGGCATGTGGGATCTTCCCGGACCGGGGCACGAACCCGTGTCCCCCGCATCGGCAGGCGGACTGTCAACCACTGCGCCACCAAGGAAGCCCTGACATTTTTTTAACTTGGTGAATATTCACATCTCCCTGTGGCTTTGGGTGAATTCAGCTGAAAGCAAGAATACAGCCTCTCTTGATCCATGATTTGGGAGGCCACATTAGAATCCTGACAGGCAGTGGAGATCAAACAAGACACTCGTAGTGTTCTGAAGGGAATTATGGTCTAGTAGGAGTAAATTCTGGGCAAACAATTTCAAAAGGGCATTATATGTAGCATTAGAGAAAGTATGGATTCTGAAGGCAGCCTAGTAAAGAATGCAGGTATCAACACTTCAGTTTTGGAAGTGTGAAAGGCAGAATCCAATAGGTGACATTTGACCTGGGTATTGAGGGATGAATTTTCCAGGTAACAAGGAATAGAAAGGGAATAGAGCTGCTGAAATAATGCCTTGGGAGAAAGGTATGCACATGGGCAAAAAAGCTTTCCATTTTCATAATCCTTAGCTCTATTAGACCTTGAAATGTGAGTAAGAGCCCTCTTTGGGTTATTTTCTTTTTTTTTTCTTAATTTTATTGAAATATAGTTGACTTACAAAGTTGTGTTAATTTCTTCTCTGTATCAAAGGACTTAGCTATATATATATGTCTCTGTGTGTGTCTATATATATATATATATATATTCTCTTTTATATTCTTTTCCATTATGGTATTCTCTAAATTGATGTATGTGCAGTGCCAAATGGAATTTGTGCTCAAAATTGCCTAATCCATTAATCTTCAGGTGTTTTTCACTTTTTCCATTTGAATGACTCCAGTAGACTCCGTGATCTCTCAAAAGGATGGAAAACCAAAGAGAAAACAGCAGCAGGCTCCCCGAATGATGAGTATTTATAGAAAAGACAGTTCACTTAGTGTTAATTACTTAGGGAAATTAGGGGGAAAGTATGGGCTGAATGCCCATTACTTATTAGTTTAGAGTCAAACCAAGTATAATCTATGGATAATGGATAAAGATGCCTTTTTAAAGTGAAACCTTTTGCCATAGTGATGCAAACTTGCGACACCAGGGCTGGCTTGCGTGCTGAATCACTCAAATTGTGGCTCAATGCCCAAAACTCAATTTCTTTTGTTCAGTGCTCTCTAAAGCATGTTCTCTCTGAGACTCAGCTTGTTCTAGCAGAACATGGCTTTATTGAATTTTGCTTGATTTGTTCTTCCTTTTGAGTCTGATTAAAGTTTCCTACTCTTTTCAGCACCCATTTGTTTCTGCTTCCAGGGAAGGGTTTGCTTAGTTAGCTCAGTGTGATTTCCTGCGGGGGTTTTCCCCCAGGATGTTTTTTTAGTGCAGAAGCCCTTGCAGATAGAAACGTGGCCTTGAGCAGATAGTAACAACCACTCTTGGTAACTGACTAATGACACCAACCCTTCTGTAACTCTTACTGTTTGCCAGACACTGTTCTAAATGCTTTCCTTGAATTAACTCAATCATCTTCACAAAAATGAAGGAGGCAAGTATTATTATTATTCCCATATTGTAGATAAAGAAAGGGAGGTGCAGAGAGAATAAAGAGCTTGCCAACGCTTACAGAATTAGTCAGTAGCAGAGTTCTGGTTCCATCTGAGTGGTCTGTGCTTCCAGCCACTATCGTCTGCTGCCTGTCAATGTCAGCCAGGGACCTCATGTGACTTAGCCCTCTTACTGCTCACACACTGTATGGAAGGTGGGTACTTTAATCTCGATTGACATATGAGAAAACTGAGGTTCATTAAGCTCGTGTAACCAGCGCAAGTGAGGGGTAACTTGTAATCGGCTGAGATGGGTTTCGATTGTTAGTGCCTCTAGCGTCAAATCCCTTGCTCTTAATCTGCATTGGGTACCATTTTTTCTCCCACACTGTGGTCCAGGGCTCATATCCCAGGCCGCTGTTTCTTTGCTCGGTGATCTTTAATTAGTGTCTGTTCTCTGATGGTTGCCAGCTCTGAAATCCTCCCTGAGTTTCACGTTCACGTATTTGGGGGTGGGGAAGGGGTGGTCCACAAACACTTCTGTAAGACCCAGCTAGTAAATATTTTAAGGTTTGTGGGTCGTGGGGTATGTCTCCAAGAGTGTGAGCAACTTGAGGGCAGGAATTGCAACTTGTTCATCGTCGCATCCCTGGCACCTCAGATAACGTCTGATAAATTCATTCTCAGAATTTATTTGTTATATGAATCAATAAATGGATATAAAAGATTATCCTTGAAAGGATGAGGCTAAAAGTCTTGCTTATAAAACATCTTCCTGATATACTCCTAAAGCACATTAACTGCTTAGTGCAAGGAGAAGTTTTTCTTAAAATCCTGATATCTCTGAAGGAAATGGATTTTCTCTCCCCACTCCTATATATAATACTTTGAAAAAAATTATATCAAAATACAAGTGGTCATCATCACTGTTGGCATTAATGTTGATGTGCATAGTCAGTGACTATAGTGTTTGGAGCCAGACAGACCTGGGATCAAAGAGTAATGCTGCCGTTTAGTTTTATGACAATAGGTAAATCATTTAAGCTTGCCCAACCTCAGTTATAAAAGATAATTTACAAGTTTTACAGCCTCTTTAAAAGATGTATAATGTCATAAATCATATAAAAGATCATAACATTATTGTGAATATTAAAGAACATATGTTCAAAATGTAGTGTTACACCCTACTAGTTGCTCAATTAATGGTAGCTTTGTTGTTGTGCTCTTGTTTAATCAGTATTGTTATCCATCATCTAGGTATAAGTAATGATTAACACTACCAGGACAATGGCACCAGCCAGGAAGCTAAGGTTCAAGTGGCTCCTTTGAATAGAATAACATCAGGGTGGTCACTATTGACTCAGGCCAAAGGCAGGTTTCCAGTACTCTTTTGGAGAGAAGCCAATTCAGATCATCAGTCAAAGGCACTTTCCTGAATCAGATGCAATGAGAACAACTAGGGCAAATGAAGAGGGAGCCTCTGCTTTGAGGAGAATATCATCTAGTTAACAAGGTGATATGCCAAGGGGATAGAGGACACTGTGAATTCTACTACAGTTGCTCAGTTAAAAATGTGGCTTAACATTCTAGAGGATGAAAATAAGCCATCTAGTCATAGGATCTTCAAAGGCTCCCTTCCTTCTAGAAAATGATCCATTATTTTCTTATATTAAACAGTTAGAGAAGGGTGACATAGGGTGCTGAGGAAGATATTTCTCTACTGCGTTCCCATTGCCAAGCACAGTGCCTGGCATATACTACATGTTCAATAAAATAGGGTGAATGAATTAATGAATGAATAGAAAATGCTCTGCACAGAACATGGAAAGGATATGGGATGGCAGTAACATTGACTGGCTCTCTTCTCCCCTCTGTATTACATATTTAAGTTCATTACCCACAACTAATTCACGGAAAAAGAAAAATAACCATGTCAGCATCACCCTTACCACAGCATAAAGCCCAAAGAGCTATTGATGAAATTTTAAGTAGATTACCATACCGAACCTTACCAGGAGCATAACCGTAGCTGAAATAAATATCTTGTTAGAACCACTGATTCTTACTTGGTCTAAAGTTTCATTTGGAAGCAGCATGATTTCTTTTAGGCCCTAATTGTAAAGGCTAATTCTGTACAAATGAATGCTGCTCAAAGTTGAATGTACAAAAGAATCACCTGGGAATCTTGTTAAAAGGCCAACCCAAGTCTGATTCCAGAGGTCTGGGATGGGGCCCAAGATTCTGCATTTCTTACAAGCTCCCAGGTGATGTTGATTCTACTACTTCATGGACCACATTTTGAACATCAAGGTCTTGGCCACCACCCAACATATCTCAGGCTCTTCATTGCTTCCCAGAATTCACTGCTGGTTATTTTGGTGTCCTTACCCTCATTTCTACTAATTTCAGAATTAATATGTTGCAACATGTTAATTTATCATGAAGTCTTCAAGTCTATGGAGCAAGGTCCTTTTATCTGAAAAGTACTGCAAAGTGAAGGCAAACCTCAGGCGTTTCTGCATTTGAGAAGGGCTTTTGCGCCTTCCCTGAGGATATTATATTTGCATGGGGTTTGACCACATCAATATCATAATTGCTCATTACAGATCATAATCCTCCTGGGAATGACAACGGATGGCTTGAAAACAACAGGGAGCCTCACAATTCTTATCAAACTTTACACAGCCAACTTAGCCACAAAGAGGTCAAAGATAATGCTGTAATATTTTCATATCACATGACATGGAGAATGAGTGTTACATAAGAAAAATGAATGAGTATTATAAAGAGGTGGCTATTAAATCATGTCTGAGTCCCTGTGCATTTATAATGCAATTTTCAGTTTATGAATACTTCTCTGGCTATAAACTAGGCAATTTTATCTCCTAAATTTTCAGTGAGTCTTAGCGTATGATTTAAAATACATATATTTTAAAACAGTAGCAATTTACAAAAATCCACTTGCAGTGGAGTTTCCCAGTTTTATTCAACATTTCCCTTGGGATTTTCCTTACCACTGCAGATATACTGTGTCACTACTGTGAACATTTTCTCACTTGACAATGTGTTGACATTTTTTTAGAAAATAATTCTAATGCACAATGCCATGCATTTTCTAATGCTTGAAATAGCTAGCGGCATAAAATACTGACACAAAAAGCTATTTAACCATTACCTAAAATGAAATAGAAAGTTTTCAGGGAAGTACATGGTCAAGATGTTTTGAAAAGGATACATACGGATTTGTGTGTGTGTGTGTGTCCCATAATTTCTTTTATTGTCTAACAATAACGTTTTCTTCCCATATAAGGATTTTAACAAAGAATGTGTTGCCAGATTTAACTAGAAAGACAATTAACCTCAGAAAAGCATCCAAAATTTTGGCTTCTTTCAAACCCAAAAGATCTCAGGTCACTAATGGCCCAAGGGAAAGGCAAAAATCTGTTATATCAATAAAATGGCCAGGCCCAACTTTGAACTTTAAAGAAACTAGAAAAGAAAAGGAAGCCCAGCTCTCTCTTTTTCTATCTTTCTCAGGAGTTGCACAATCTGATCCAAGAAATGTTTAAAGACTGTCTTACTTCAGAAATGAGAGATGTCTAGAGAAAATTAGAGAAACATACTACATGATGTTAAAACATCCGGTGTTTATAAAGGTTTATTTTAGCCAGGGCATTGAAAAACAACAAACCAAACCAAACAAACAAACAAACAAGTAACCCATGCTTTCTGAGAAGAAACAGGGAATGATTAAATGAGAGATTGGCTGGTGGTCAAGGCGGGTAACGTTAATACTCCAGGTCATACTTGCCAAGAAGTAAAATAATTTTTGATGAAATACGCATTTTACAGGCTAGGCTAGGGTATGCTGCAGAAACCATGTCTTCCCCTCCAACTCCCACTGAAAAAGTGGTTTAGCACAATACACGATGTTCTATGGGTATCTGAGTGCCTCGCCAGGGTCTCTGATAGAGACCCAGTAATTTCAGGCTGTTCTGCTCCTATTAGCTCCTGTAAACAATACCGGCCTCCAGGTTTCTGAGGGCAGAGAGGATGGGGAGAAACTCCAAGCAGCTCTGAATGTTTTCAGATGTTACAAAATCATTTCTACCCACATGTCTTTAGTTGAATCAAATAGTATGGTCCATCTACTTTCAAAGGGCAGTGAAGTACAACCACCTTGCGTGCCGGAAGGTAATCTTACCACAAAGTTCTCTGTATTCATATATCTCCTGATTCATTCTTTTTTTCCCTTCCATATGTCACTCTGTTGGCTTCTTAACCTCTCACCTAGACCACTGTTTAGCCTCACCCACGAAATTCTCTTCTTTCCCGCCTCCTAGCTCTTGTCTCTCTCATACACAGTCACAAAATAAGTTTCCCCAAGCCGAAGAGTTTCTGATTTAACCTCTGCCCCAAATCACCCATTATTTCACTACTGGCCCATTTCCTAGTGTGTCATGACACTGTGGGGTTAAGTGTTGTTGGGACCACATAATTGGCATCACCAGTAGAGAAGCAGATATCTTAAACCAACCTCATCCGCTGTAGTTGAGAAAACACTGCAGAAAACTGTCCAGGAGCAAGCTTAACCTGAGAGAATAGAATGACAGACAGAATCTGGCATCCATCCAGACAAGCAGTTGGCATTGAAAAGGCCCAACCAAGAGAGAAGTGGGTCTCATTTCAGTTAAGCCAAGAATTTAGCCATACTGACTTCTCATACATTCATGCAGGCAGATCCGGCAGGAAACGGAATCTCAAACAGAAAACTGGGATCTAGGAGTAGATTCATCAGTGCACTATGTTGAGGGGTAGGGATCTATGTTGGAGCACAGAATTATGGCAAGTTATGAAGATAGGAACTCATGTTTGAGAAAACAGCTAGGACTTAAAGACACCCAGTCATCTACTAGGCACTGGCTTTTAAACCTTTCACTGCTACTTCAAAAGAAACATTCAGACTCCAGTATAGAAGTTTGCTGACAGCAGAGATGCTCTGGTTGAAGTCATCGTGGTCTGCACCTCTTCTCCCTGTAGCCTAGCTCTACCCCAAAAGTGATGTCTCCAACGCCCCTAGGATTCCACTGAACAACTATATAAAGTCTTAGTTGAAAGGAACATGGCGGACGTACTGGTGGAAAAGCAGGAGGTCAAACTTCAGAAGTGTTAGCCGTAGAGCACCTCAGCGGTGTTGTACTGAGAGCCCTGTGTGAAGAACCAGGTCAGGCTTTTAAACCCCATTGGACTGAGACACATTAGACCTAGATCTGGGAGCTGAGGGAGCCTACAGAGAGGTGCTAAGGGACCCTGAATGTGTCTTCTGGTTTCTATGGAAGAAATGTCCCTATGATGATCAAAGGCATTTGTTTCTTGGGATCCTAGACCCTTAGACATTTTCAAGAACTTTGCTCCTAAAGTGCTTCCTCTCTTGCATCACCAATGTCTTTCTCCACACAGGACCAGTTTCTGCAAGCACATATGTGTTCTAGAGCAGTCATCCTCAAAGTGTGGTCCCTGGATCCGCAGCATCAGTATCACCTGGGAACTATAATGCAGATTCTCACCTTCCACCCAGACTTATTGAGTCAGAAACTCTGGGGCCCAGCAATTGTTTTTAATAAGCCCACCAGCTAATTGTGACAGAAGGTAGAGTCTGAGAACTACCTCGCTCTAGCGAATCCACTTAAAAATAAACAAACCACAAAAACCACACTTAAACTTGGCCCTTTATTCTCCTACAAGCACTGTCCAGTCCCCTATTCTCATCCACAGTCAAATTCCTTAAACATCTTGTCTACACTTGTCCTCACCTCCCACATGGCTTTTAATCTGACTTCAGTCCCTGCCACGCCAAAGAAACTGTCCTTTTCAAGGTCACTCAGAACCTCGGTTCCAAGATCAATGGGCACTTGTCTTTGCAAACCTAACTCAGTCTCTTGTAAGCATGTTTCAGTCAATTTCACCCTTTCTAGAGACGTTTTACCTTCTTGACTTCCAGGATACCACGTTGTTCTCTTTTCTCCTATGAATCTTTGGTTTTCTTTGCTAGCTTTTCCTTCTTTACCTAATCTCTAGAGATTGGTTTTCTACGGGCTTTGGAACCCCTCCTGTTCCTTTCCATCTCTTCATCCTCTCCCAAGGGTGATTTCACCTGCTTCCAAAGTTTAAATGCCATCTCTACCTGATAAACCCAACTTTAGATCTCTAGTCTGGATTTCTCTGAGCTACAGATCTGCAAATTCAATACTCCTCCTCTGTGTCTTCAATATCACATATTTAAAACAGATATACTGAATCACACCCCCTGATACACACAGCTTGGTCTCTCTGCTCCAACTTTCCTTATGTCATTCCTTGGTACCACCATTACCCCCTTTGTGCAAGCATAAACTTCTAAGTATCATCTTAGAACTCCCCTTTCTCTCTCTTTCCTCCCACCCATCTGATTCTGTGATAAACATTACTGATTCTATCACTAAAATAGATCTCAAATGTGTCCATTTCTCCCTATGTCCTTGGTCAGGACTCCCATAGCTTTTCATCAGCACACAAGTTAGCTACCTAGCCTCCCAACCTTCATTCTTAAATGCTATGCAAATCCATTCCCAGCACAGTACTGAGAGATCTTAAAATATAAATGAAATCACACATTCATTCGTTCCTAGAAGCCCAGATTTCTTTCCATGGGCAAAGGTCCTGACCTGATTGGCGTCTTGCCAATCTGAAGTGTCATGGGTGACCCATCTCCTCTTCACCCCCTGTACTCTGGCCACCTTCACCTTCAGAAAGTATCAAAAACTCTCCTGCTTCTCTCCTGACTCCGAGTTTGACATTGCTTTTCTCTCACCTGGAGTGCTGTTACCCCAGCTCTTCCCATGGCCCCCTCCTTCTTGTGTTTCAGCCAAAATGACCCTCTCATTGGGACCCAGATCATCATGCCGTCTGAAATTAATTCCCACCTGTTATTCTCTATTCCTGAATCCTACGAATTTCCTTCACAGCACTTAATACAATCTGTAGTTATGTGATGTGTCTGTCTGTTTGTTTGCATGTTGTCGGTCTCCCCACCAGAAAAAACTTTCCATGAAGGCTGTGTGTATCATTTTTCATTGTATTCTCAAGACCTAGATAAATCCTGGCAATTGACAAATATGTTTTGAATGAGTCGACGAATGAATGAATACAGAGGTGTGAAGAACAAACATAACACAGGTCTTGAAATGCAGTGTTTTCAGGATAAAATTCCAAAGCCTGTCATTAAATAGCTCCTCCCATAGGGGACATGTTTCCTTTCCAGCCGTCCTTCCTGCATTTACTTGTGTCCCTCCTCTCTGTGAAGGTGTCTTTAACCTTTACAGTCTTCTAGCTCTAGTCACACATCTTGCACTTTTGCTATGGTATGGTTATTTATTTGGCATGTATCCATATATGTCTTATCCAGCCAATCCCCATTTATTGAGCAGCTTCCCCAAACCCACCAGAGTACCTGGAGTTTCTAGTATGTACTGTAGTGATCTTGAGAGGAGTGATAGATTTTCAAAGCCTCACAGCATTGAGCAGGGAGTTTTGCACATGGAATGCATTCAACAAATGATTGATGATTAATTGAATCCATCCTTGATATGTGTGGCTATTAGCCAGTTGAGTAAACCTTAGGGCAAGTGTTTTAAAAATCAAAATTGCCATTGCAAATTTTTTTTTTTCTGAAACTCAAACAAAGTGATCCTGTATTTTGAAAGGATTTTGAAAATCTCAGACAAATCTTCCTTTTTATCAAATATCCCTTTGCTTTCCAGGTCCATGTCCTGACTACCACTTATTCGTTGTATGACCTTAAACAAGTTTCAGAAGAGCACTTCACCTTAGTTTTATTATCTGTGAAATGTGTACACACAGGGGATATAACAATACCTCCTTCATAGAATTGTTATGCTTTAACATATGTTTGTTGCTTAGTACGGTTCCTGGCATAGAGTATTAGCATAGTATTGTTTTTATTTTGAACATTTGCTCCATGCCAGGCATTTGTGAGGAACAGGATGCAGTATAGTCTTTGACTAGTAGCCATTCACAGTGTGTTAAAGCTGATCGTAACTGTACAGGTGATTCTCATCATGGACCACGTCCAGGTTGTAAAGACATTTTCTCCTGTCTACCACCTAGTTCTCAGAGATGGTTAAGATGCCAACACTGTCACAATTAGTTTAATCAATAAGTATGTTTCTGTTGTCTTTGGGAAGCTGTGGTAGAATGAATTGATCCCAATTAATTACCCTCCTTGCTTCTACATCCTTTCCATATAACTGTGTCGTGCCCTCCCACTCTGACACTGGCTTGACCGTATGACTGGATTTAGCCATTTCAATATTAAAAGACACTGTGTGAGTATCACTCCTCTGCCATGGCAAGACGGAATTCTCAGGTGTGGTAAGTAGAACCGCCCCCAAAGATGTCCACACCCTAATCTCGGGAAGCGGTGGAGATGTTTATGATACAAAATATGTTGTAAGAACCAAGACTTATTACCTGACCTAAATGCAGTTCAACCCCCCAGGAATGTGACCTTGAACCAGCCAACCTGGAATTATCTGGTCAGCACTAGTGAGATGACCTTTCCAGTCCCCTTAGGAAGGTGACCTTGCCTGAAGCAATGCATTCTTTGCTAATAATTTCCTTTTTCAATCCCCTTTCTGCCTTTAAAAACCATTTGTTTTCTACAGCTTGGGGGAGCTCTATTGCTAGATGGGCTGCTGCCTGATTCATGAATTGTTGAATAAAGCCTATTTGACCTTTAAACAAAAAGACGTTGCTAAGATTTTGTAATTAGGGTTACATACCTTAAAATGGGAGGTTATCCTGAATTATCTGTGTGGGACCAATGTGATCACAATGTCCAAGCAGAGAACTTTCTCAGGCTAGAATCAGAAGGTGGGCAGAAGAAGAGGTAAAGAGAGAGATACTGCAGAAGGGAAAGAGTTTCCAGGCATAAGAAAGAGGCAGTGCAATGCTGCTGGCTCCAAGATGCAGGAACCCACAGGCGAGGACCAGAGGAATACAGCCAACAGGGCAAGAGGACTTCAGTGCTGCAACCATAAAGAAAGAGATTCTGCCAACAACCGGAACAGCTTCGAAAAAGATTCTTCCAAGAGCCTTGCGATAGATCCTAGGTGACGCGCAGCTTGGCTTCAGTGCTGGGAAACCTGGAACAGAAAAAGCAGCTCCGGTAACCCAGGCTTCTGACCTGTAGGATTGTGAGATAAGAAATTTGTGTTGTTTTAAGATGCTAAGCTTGGTGATAGAAAAGGAATACAGTTTATGTCAAAGAGTGTTCTGCCTACGGTTTCTGGAAACCATATCTTGTCTGGCCTCACATTTAGGTCTTTGATCCATTTAGAGTTTAGTTTTGTGTATGGTGTTAAGGAGTGTTCTAGTTTCATTCTTTTACATGTACCTGTCCAGTTTTCCCAGCACCACTTACTGGAGAGACTGTCTTTCCTCCATTGTATAGTCTTGCCTCCTTTGTCACAGATTAATTGACCCAGGAGCTTGGAATGAACATACACACACTACTATATATAAGATGGATAACCGACAAGGACCTACTGTATAGCACAGGGAACTCTGCTCAATATTCTATCATGACCTATATGAGAAAAGAATCTGAAAAAGAATGGATAGATGTATATGTATAACTGAATCACTTTGCTGTACACCTGAAACTAACACAGCATTGTAAATCAACTATACTCCAATAAAATTAAAAAAAGAAAAGGAATACACAGGGCTGGGGTAGAACAGAGCTCAGTTGCCCCACTCTTCCCAGCAAAGGGTCACTTACAGGAGTCAACAGCTAGCCAACCCTAAGGATGTGCCCAGCCAAGATCACAGGACCCCAGCCAATCACCCACAGGCATGAGAAATACACAATCCTTACACACCTCTGATGTGTTATGGTTGCTCATTAGGCAACATTGCTGTGGCAGTGGATATCTGACATGGAGGCCAAGGAAACACCGGGTGCATGTTCAGCTTGTTTTCATGAAATGCTCTCTAAGAATGGTGAATGAGAAAAATCTCCTGCTGATTAATTATGAAGTTCAATCACAGAGCAAGATTCCATGGTAGATTCTGACAGAAACATTCTACAAGGAAAGGAGATAGAGGAGTTGGATTGTTTATCTGTATTATTGATTAGATATTGATGAGAATTCTTTGCATTCAAGGGGAAGTGGAAGTTACTAGAAACTTCACTTCTAGCACAAGCTCTTTTTTTTTTTTTTTAATGTCTGGCCTAGTCAGCCCAGATGATCTTCACATTTGGGAAAGTTTGAGTTCATAAAAAGGAAACAAAAATTACCAGACAAACTACTTCTTTGCCAAATGAATAAGTAAACAAAAGAAACAAACAAAAAATCCAAATGAAGCAGTTGAATACTTAGACTTAAATGAGTGAGAATCTTCGCAGAGTTAAATAAAGCATAAAATGGATATTTCCACTAAGGCTATCTTAACTGAAGCAGCTATTTAAAAAAAAATTATTGTAATTCTGGCTTAATTTAGTTTTGTTTTATCAAGTCAGCAGAGTTAATTCTATGTCAATAAAGAAAGAAACTCAAGCTGTGCGAATCATTTTACACTATTTCTGGAGGAAATACTGAAAACACATTTAAATTGCACCCCAGGAACTGTGAGTACATTTCATTTTACATTAAAAAAAAAGGGTTTGTGGTTTTGGAGAATAAAACGGAGGCAAAGGAAAAAAAAAAAACTTCTATAATTCAGTGTTTGGGACACAGTAGGGTACCAATTGAAGAAATTCTCTTCCAGGCCAAAACCAAACATTTCCTAATATATTGTTCTTCAAATCAATACCAGATTCGGCAAGGCTGGGGTTTGTGGCTGCCCCTTTCTCTCTCTAGTGGTTTAAGGGAAGTATCCACAGTGTTTTATGAATGAAGGAGACTTGGTTCCCAGTGGGGTGACAGCAGAGAAGTTCTTGTGCTCGGCTCAAGGTGTTAGCTCTGACCCCAGAGTGATGTTATCTGCTCTTAGAGTTGCAGGCATTCACCATGAGCTTGCCCCTGTAGGTAAATAATAACTGATTAAAGAAACCGTGAAAGAGAAGGAAATAAACCAGCTACATGATCTGTATACAGCGTGACCTCACCTCTGCAGCAGTCTCTAAAAAGAAGACAAAGCAATTAAAGTTTACACACCATGTGCTTCAAGAAGATGTAATGGAAGCCAGCCAGTCATTTGCTTTACAGATTGTTTTAACTGATTCAAGTTTATCCTGGAGTGTATGTGTGAGGAGATGGAGTAGCAGGAGATTTGAAGTTTGTTTAATCTATCCAAGCTAGCCCAATTTTCCTCTGTACTTTGAGAAGAGTGGACCCAAGGTTTTCCAGTGTCAACTATAAACTGACACTTGCCATTGGTGCTTGCCATCTACTTCTACAATGATTAAACCATGAGCCACTGCAGCTGCTGACCTTCAACACCCCCTGAAAGGAGTTCAGGGTGGAGAGCAGAAATGAGGCCCTCTGTGCTCTGGGTAAAACTGGCAGAACAGGTCTTCAGATAGTTAGATATTTTCAGGAGAAGATTTTATGAGCCCAATTCTTTCATCTCCTCATATTTAGAAAAGCACTAAAATCCTTCATGGTGAAGTCTGCTCCTCGTGAGTAGCAGAAACCAACTGGCAGAACATGTCTTCAGATAGTTAGATATTTTCAGGAGAAGATTTTATGAGCCCAATTCTTTCATCTCCTCATATTTAGAAAAGCGCTAAATTCCTTCATGGTGATGTCTGGTCCTTGTGACTAGCAGTAACCTTCCAGAGATTAGCAGAAACCTTCTGCAAAAAATATGTGCTTAATTGAGTGTACTCCCCCTTCACCAGAATCACATCTATACTGACTTTCCCCCTACCTCTTTGGAGCGGTTTCTCAGAACTATCTTAAATGCTGTCTCCCAGGCTATAGTCCTCATTTTGCCCCAAATAAAATTTGACTCACAGCTCTCACATTGTGCATTTTTTTAAGTTGACACCAGGAAAGGATAGCTTCATGTTCTTTTCAAGCTGGAAAATAGGATTGGTACTAGACCATCAATTCCTCCTGTTCAGCAGGAGGGGACTGGAGGCTTGGCAGAAAAATGTGTGTGTGTGTGTGTGTGTGTGTGTGTGTGTGTGTGTGTGTTCCTTAGTACAGAGACATGAAGGAGAACTCATAAACATGGCTGATACTGCAGAACATATTGATATATTATTACATGACTCTGGCAAAGAAAAAATTCTTCAAATGCTGCTTCCCTGTGGTGCTTCTTCCTATGAGGTCTATTCCTACAGCTCCAGAGGTCTTGTCATCTGATAGAATCTCTGAATTTTTTAAAAAACATTCCTCCAAAAGTACATGATTTATTTATTTTAATTGGGGATTAGATGATATGCTTTTGACATTATTATTTGCATTTTGAGTTTATTATTCATTTGTTGCATTTATGAGGCATTTATTAAGGCATTGCTCTAATGTATCTAATATCTGGATGCAGACCATTTTTCCACTCCATTCACCCCTCCATATTGCAATAGCGTTTTCAGTAATAAAACAGACAGACATACATATACAATGAAGTTTGCACTCACCAAACAAAAATGTTACACCTTGCAGTTTACATTCTGTTTCGCTGTTTTAAACCTTGGACATAAATAAAAAACTCCAAGTGGTCATATGGAATGATAGGCTTGAACTAATTCAAGTTCCATTTCTTTGTTTTCGCAATCATTATGGTACTACTGTTAATTTCAAATCTAACGTTTAAATGCAAAAATCTTAGTACCACAGGGGTGGGAGACATGAACAGTGCCTGAAGTGTGTTTGGATGATTCCTGACCGTATGAACTTGTAAAATGAGCACACGTAGCTGAGTCCACACATGTTGGAGGCTCTGTGACCAAGAGTTCCCCAAATTAACTTCCACATAGAATGTAAGGTTTATTAAAATATAATAATAAAAATGTGCTAATTGGAAGCAAACGTGTGTGTATATTTACAGGTTATATATAAATATAATTACATAATTATATATATATGCTTATGTATATAATCTGTCTGTTTATCATTTATCCATTTGAATCCCAGCAGTAATTGTAGCAATTTTTTAGAATTTAAAGGAAAGATTTTGGGGGCACGGATTATTTTCCTGGCATTGTTGAAAATTGCTGGAGTGTGGTGCTAATAAAAAACAGAGCAATAGTTCCTTTTTTACTGTGGCAAAATAAACATAAAATTTATCATCTTAACCATTTTAAGCTTACAGTTCTTGGCATTAAGTGCAACCACATTGTTGTGCAACCATCACCACTGTCCATCTCCAGAACTTCTCCATCCTCCCAAACTGAAACACTTTACCCATTAAAAACTCACTCCCCATTCCTCTCTCCCCACAGCCCCAGGCAACCATCATTCCATTTTCTGTCTCTATGAATTTGACTATTCCAGGTACCTCCAATAAGTGGAATTGTATAGAATTTATTCTTTTGTGTCTGGCTTATTTCGCTTAGCAAAATGTCTCCAAGTTCTGTCCATGTTGCATATGCGTGTATCAGAATTTCATTCCTTTTTAAGGCTGAATACTATTCCACTGTAGGTATATACCACATTTTGTTTATCCATTCATCCGTTGATGGACATTTGGGTTACTTCCACCTTTTGGCTACTGTGAAAATCCCGCTGTGAACATTGTTGTAAAAATATGTTTGTGTCCATAAAGCAGACCAATTTTTAGTTGGCTTTATCACCTTTAAATCTCCACAAATACTTCCCCTTATCATCTTCATCTGCCCAGCATCCCACACTTGGTACCCCACTGTATTGTGGCACAGCGATGTCAGGGAAAGAGAACTATTGTGGTAGGTAAGAATTTTGCATCAACAATCTTCGCATCAACTCTATAGCTGTGTGATTGTGAATTTCACTCTGTTTCCTCATTACTAGAATAAGATTGCTTGATGAAATCTAAATACTACCCACCCCAGCTTATGATTCTATGAGTTCAGGCAGCAATAACATCAGTGGAACACGACCCTATCTAAAAGCACTTTCCCCTTTAAGCATCTCTCTTAAACTTCACAATAATGCTGTGAGGTGAGGTCAGTTTTATGGTCTTTTCCAACCTATGAGGACAGAGACGCTTTCCTGTTTTGCTTATTAACGTCTCCCAAGACTAGAATGCTGCCTGGCTCATAGAAGGCTCACAATAGAAATTCGCTAAATAAATAAATTTTTCCGGCGATATAAATGGAGTTCAGAAAAGTTAAGTTACTTACCTTGAATCCTTTACTTAAGTAGTGCCTGTTCTGGAACCTAGTCTTCCAATTCCAATTTCTATGCAATTTTTATCACTCCATTTTGACACACTGTCCTTTCAGCTGTAGGAACAAATATTTATGAGTGATGTGTCTTGCTGAGGACTTTCACATTCGTTATCTCATTAATCTTTACAACCCCCCCTGAAGTATTGAGGATTGTTCCCATTTTATCGATGAGAAAACTGAGCTCAGAGAGTGGAAGTGACTTGTCCAAATTGGTAAGTGGTAGAGCTGGGATTTAGACCCCAGGCTTCCAACTCTGGAAGGAGGCTCTATAAATAAGTGATCAAAATTAGCATACTCTGCTACTTGAATAAAAGCAATTTGAACTTAGCCCCCAAAGTATTGCGGGGTAACTTTAGCAAGTTATGGAAACAGTAAAATAAGCGAGATTTGGGCAGGAAATGAATGGGTCTAGCTGTTCAGAGGGGGCTTGTTGGGAAATAGTGAGAGAGGAGACTGGACCTGCTCCAAAAGCACGGTGCTGATGCAGTAGGTATTGAGAGAAGGTCAGCGTGGGAGATTTTTTCTTTATTTCAGGGCAGATTTGCAGTTGCTATTTGGTTCAGCTGTCTGTTACTCAGGTTTACAGAATAAGGCATTCAATTCCACGAATTCATGAAGATATAATCAGTCTCTGGCAAGCTGATTCATACTAGCCAAATTATTAGAGAATGACTCATAAATCAGAGTTATTTTACAGTAGGAACAAACACCTGAGACCTAATAAGATCTGGAAGGTGATGGGAATGCAGTAGTAGTTGTGGTAGGGGGGTTGGCAAGCATCAATACTAGGAGTGATTTTAGCTCAGGAGATAAAATAAAGCAAACGATTTCTTCCCACATATTAAATCACATCAGAGAGAACTGATATCCTTTCTTGCTAAAGTAAGCTGATGCAATGCTATTCTAAACTCTAGAAGTGTCTATCTAAAGTCCTGAAGTCAGTCCTTTAAAAATGTCATCATCCTATAGTTGCTACAGGAAAAGCACTCATTCATTCCTACCCTCTACTCTCCTTTTTAACACCAGAATAACATTCTCATTTGGACAATTTTCTCATGTTACAGTCTTGAAGTTGATAGCTGCAAAGCTGCTTCAGAGCCCTGGGTTGGGATCTGAGACCCATGTTTTGTCAATGATTAGACAGTGGACTTGAGCAAGGCACTTCCAGAAATAGGCATAAATTTCCTCATCCATGTACAGAAGTGTTGGGGTAGGTGAAAATGAAGATTCCATTCTGCTCCAATGGACTATAATATATTTAAAAACTTCCAAGCGTACATATTTATTTATTTATTTATTTTATTTTTTTTCTTTGCGGTACGCGGGCCTCTCACTGTTGTGGCCTCTCCCGTCGTGGAGCACAGGCTCCGGACGCGCAGGCTCAGCGGCCATGGCTCACGGGCCCAGCCGCTCCGCGGCATGTGGGATCTTCCCGGACCGGGGCACGAACCCGTGTCCCCTGCATCGGCAGGCGGACTCTCAACCACTGCTCCACCAGGGAAGCCCCCATATTTATTTTTAAAGTGAGTTTCCTATAGTAGATCTCTGCTGTCTTTTTGACTGAGTATCTATTCACCTTGTCACTGGGCTTAGCTGGTAACCAAGAGACCTAAGGGAATTCCTTATGTAGATTTTTAATAAGTCTTTGCTATGGACAGAATATTTGTGTCCCCCACAAACTCACCTTTTGAAGTCCTAACCCCCATGGTGAGGGTATTAGGAGATGAGGCCTTTGGGGAGTGATTAGGTCATGAGGGTGGAGCCCTCATGAATGGGATTAGTACCCTTGTAAAGTAGACCCCAGAGGGCTCGCTTGCCCCATCCACCATGTGGGGACCCAGGGAGAAGACAGCCATCTATAAACTAGGAAGTGGGCTCTCACCAGACACCGAATCTGCTGGTGCCTTGATTTTGGACTTCCCAGCTTCCAGAAATTGTGAGAAATAAATGTTTCAACCACCTATTCTATGGTATTTTAATTATAGCTGGCCGAACAGACGAAGACAGTCCTGTTGTTTTCAGTTCAACCACCCCTCTCTGCTTTTTCTTCTTCCTGGTGGTTAACCTAATGCAGACTCTCTGGGGTCTGGACTGGTCTTTGTCCCCTACAACACCTAGGTGCTCCTATGTATTCAATGCTCTGTTAAGTCAGATGCCACTCCTGCTTCTGCTGCTCAGTTTCCCCACCCTGGTGGACATCCCTCCTCTGCTCTTTTTTCCTTCCTGTTTTCATTGTCCTTGCTGGTTATATTTTTTGAAATGTCTGTACTGTCCTTTTCATGGGGTTTCAGGAAGTAATGGAATAAACACATGTATTTCTTTTGCCAGGTTTAACCAGAGAAATCACCAATGTGATATTTTTTCTTTTTTTTTTTACGGTACGCGGGCCTCTCACTGTTGTGGCCTCTCCCCTTGTGGAGCACAGGCTCCGGACGCGCAGGCCCACCGGCCATGGCTCAGGGGCCTAGCCGCTCCGCGGCATGTGGGATCTTCCCGGACCGGGGCACGAATCCGTGTCCCCTGCATCGGCAGGCGGACTCTCAACCACTGTTCCACCAGGGAAGCCCCACCAATGTGATATTTGATTAAAGGGATGAAATGGAAAATGTTGGGGAAAATTATTTTGGCAGCTAATGTGAATAACGGAATGGGATGGGTCAGGAACCAGAGACAGGAAATCAAAGAAGGCTGTTTCCCTAAGGATGATGGAAAAGGATGAAATAGGGGTTTCCTGATTAGAACAGCTTGAATCAGAAAGTTATATTTGGAGGAAGAGTAAGTAGGGTGTAATAACTTTTAAGGGACTGAATAACCATGGTCAACGGGGAAAGAAATGGAAGTAAATACTATGATTTGGAGCTGGTTGAGTGCTGTTGATTGGAGTCAGGGAAACTCTTAGTGTTAAAAAGGAGCTGGGCTTATATGAAATGTTGAAAAGTTTAACTCTGAAAGGAAAAAGCACTAGGGCAGGAATTAAAGGCACACGATTTCAGAGAAGGATTTTACTTTTATTTTGAGGTGGGTGAGACATGACCTGAGCATAAAAGCAGTGAAGAGATTTAAGATGTTGGTGTGTGAACGGAAGGGGTGTTTGGTGGGAGGCCTCCTGGTTTTGTCACTCAGAGCTCTTCCCAAAGCTGGAACTTTAGTGGTGCCATGAAGGCTGCTTTGCCTACAGGGTATTTTCCGAGTTTGATGGTTGAATGCTAATAATGACCTGGGTTCAAAAGCTGCTGCAAATTAGGGGGTTGGGACTTATATACTTCGTGAGTTAAGATTTATCTGGGGCAAAATGAGGACTATAGCCCGTGAGACAGCATTTCAGACAGCTCTGAGGAGCTGCTCCAGTGAGGTAGGGGGGAAGGTCAGTATAGATGTGATTTTGGTGAAGGGGGAGTACATGCAATTAAGCACATATTCTTTGCAGAAGGTTTCTGCTAGTCTCATGAAGATTACCGCTAGTCACGAGGAGCAGACATCACCATGAAGGATTTTAGTGCTTGTCTAGATATGGGTGGTTAAATATTTATTCCTCATAATTTCTGGAAGCTGGGAAGTCCAAGATCAAGGCACTGGCACATTCTGTCTGGTGAAAGCCCACTTCCTAGTTTACTGATGGCCGTCTGGCCGTCTTCTCCCTGTGTCCCCACATGGTGGATGGGGCTCAAGAATTGGGCTCATAAAATCGTCTCCTGAAAACATCTAACTGAAGGCCTGCTCTGCCAGTTTTTCCCAGAGCACAGAGTGTCTCGTTCCTGGTCTCCACCCTGAGCTCCTTTCATGTGGTGTTAAAGGTCAGCAGCTGCAGTGGCTCATAATTTGATCCTTGTAAAGGTAGATGGCAAATGCCACTTTGTAGGTGAAATATATATAAAATAGATAACCAACAAGGACCAACTGTATAGCACAGGGAACTCTATTCAACATTTTGTAATAACCTATAAGGGAAAAGAATCTGAAA
>NC_041214.2:45188261-45197721 GCF_002837175.3 Physeter macrocephalus | reverse complement strand
TGTGGGTATATATATATATATATATATGAATCACTTTGCTGTACACCTGAAAGTAATACAACATTGTAAATTAACTTCAATTAAAAAAAAAAAAGCTGTTGCAAACACTTGAAATCATCTTCATTCTTCTTGGCTGATCACCTTTGGGTTTGCCAAAACCCGTATCTACTGATAAAATGATCAGAGCTACCTAATTAGATGCTTATGACTAGTACATATTCATTATCTAACCTACATTTCTTGCACATTTCTGTTCTTCTATATAGATTTTTGAGGGGTACTTACTGGTTTTCCTTAATTCCTAATGAATCCAATTTCAGCATCTGTGCCATGTTTAACATCTGCTAACTCACCCCTGGACACACTAGTTCTAAGGTTATAAGCTCCAACTGTGCAAAATCCCCCTCTTCTACCCTCTGAGTAGTTGACTGACTGCTCTCACCAGGCTTTTATGATTTCGCATCTGCATATATTTGACACCTCACTTTGTGTTTAGATGTTTCATTTACCTCTCAGGTCTTGCTTTATCATTGTAAAAACCACTTGAAAACTTTTTCATAAAATTGCAGCATTTTTGATGTGGTTACAGTTCCATTGTGCCTGCTCCCAGCTTCTGGGATTCGTCTCTTGCCTTTTTTTGGATCCCTGTGAAAGAATATCTTCCTTTTGACGATGTATTCTAAATTTAGAGGTGGATTGTTTTTTTTCGTGGCTGTGTCTCAAATGTTTCAGTGGGAGCAAAGTGTTTGGGGTAGTGTCATTCTTATTATTTTAGGATTCTTCACACTTTGCAGAATCCTGCTTTGTCAGTTGCTGTGTGTATGTTCACAAGGCTAAAGTATAGGCAGGGTCAGAAAATTGCCACAAAAATTAAGAAATTATAACTTCCAAGGGGAAATTTGGGGAAACTTGGGACCTACAAATAGGAAGTTACTTTTTGTGTGACTTCTTTTGAGAATGAATAAATATTATTGATCCTAGAGAGAAAAAATTGAGTACCTCGTATAGATTAACATAAGGTGTTTATGATGGGGAAGGGCAAAAATGTACAGTTTGTGATGGAACAGTTGGAAAGAAGGACAGAAATAAAAACATTTCAGCCAAGGAACTAATCAGGGACAGTAAATAAATAAAATACTAATACTATTAAAATACTATTTTATTACTGTATTGTGGTTTGAACTGAATAGATTATTAATACAGATAGAAGATAGAAGTAGTGAGAGAGTCCAATAGCATGGGGTGAAATAGTTAGCTTATTGATTCATATCCTATTACTCTTCTCTCTTTTCATGGAATTTTTAAGAAGTGAATATGTTTTTATTGATGGGTAGTTACAGTAGGAGAATATTGAACTCTAGGCTGTTTACATAAGGATAAAAAAGAGAAGTATTAATATATTATGTTAAGAATATACCTGGTGTTGGGAATTCCCTGGTGGCGCAGTGGCTAAGACTCTGTGCTCCCAATGCAGGGGGCCTGGGTTCAATCGCTGGTCAGGGAACTAGATTCCACATGCATGTCACAACTAAGAGTTTGCATGCTGCAACTAAGGAGCCCACTTGCCGCAACTAGGGAGCCCATGTGCTGCAACTAAGGAGCCCGCCTGATGCAGCTAAGACCTTGTGCAACCAAATAAATAAATAAATATTTTTAAAAAAAGAGAATATACCTGGTGTGGTTGTGAAGCAAACCAAGAGACTCCTGGAACATGTTTTCAATGTGTATCATTACAGGAATTTTGAAGTAAGGCTAAATGACCAGACCTGCAGGGATTCATCATTTTCCAAGTTTTCTATCAGTGAAGAAGTCTTGAATCATGTATTTCTGAATAGATATGATATGTTGAGAAATGGTCCTATGAAGCAAAAAAATCTTATAAGGTAAAAATTCATTTTTCTCCTCTTTATGTTAAACCTACAGACACATAAAATAGCAGTCAGAGTTTCTAATGACTGTGAGGGAAAGTGAATACCTACCTTCAGTTAATGTACTATAGCTGAGGCAGTTTAATCAGTCTGTCCATCCTCAGTTTGAAAAAAAAAATGAGCAATTTTTATTAAGTTCTCTGAAATATTGAAAATAAATTCTCTGACCCCTCTGCTTCCCTGGAAAGCCACCTGGATATCTGGATTCACAGACTTTTCCACATTGCACTGGATGGGGCACGTGCTTTGAGAATGATATGGAATTTAAAGATGAAAGTGAAGAATCTCTCCTTTTCTAGTCATAGCAATTAGAGTTTTTAAATGAAATCTTTCAAACAGAAGCTTGGAAGAAATCCAAGTTGTTGGCTGTGTAGTTGCTGAGACCCTGTAGATTTCATTGTTTTTCTGTTAACCTAATTTTCAGAGTGTTTATGCTCTGACAAAGTTTTTGGAGTCCCTCATTCTTCTTGCGAGGTTCATGTTCATAAAGTATCCTGTCAGTTAACCTAGAAGTACCAAATAAAAGAGGTGGAGAAATATTATTTTTGCCCGATAATAAAATTCCTCAGTTGGATATATTAAGTTGACAAAGCTAGAGGAGAGCCAGTGGATCAGAAATGAGATACACACTGAAGAATCAATGGAAAGAAACCATCCAATAGAACTGAAAAGGGAATTGGATTATTAGATAAAAGCAAGTGCCCAGAAAGGATGTGGTTTTAAAAACTTCCTGCTATAGGTAGATCCCTGAAATATCTTATTTTAGTCCTGCCATGATACAATGAGTATATAGGTGTGTGGGTCTGTGTGTGTGTGTTTAAAGTGATGAAATAAGTGGACCAAACAGGCTTGATTATATCCTAAGAAAGCCAAATAGTAATAATATGTGATTCTTTCAAGTGAAAAATTATTTAAACCAGCAAATGGATAAAAGAATTATGTTAAAGTTAGGCTTAATAAAAGTACTCCAGAAGACAGAAACTTGTAACACTTACAGTTGATGAGGTATCTCCTTAGCTAAGTTTTAGAAGTGTAAACCAGTTAGCACAACTGGTTATAAATTCCTGCTTTTGATGCTAAGACTATAGGTTTCACTTCCCACCTGAGCCAGATAGCTAAAACATATGGACTACTTAGTAAAGAGGTTTGTAGCATGGCTCCATACTACAGCCAGTTGTGAGCTCTGAGTAACCAAGATGTGGCCACCCTTGCACAGATAACTCAGAATGTCTGTCCTGCTGATGCATCTTGGCACGATAGAAGCTGTGGAGTGTAGACGGTGACATTGCCCCAAATTTGAGTAGAAGGTCCTGTCTTTGGATAGTAGTGCAGATAAAATCCCGTTGCACTCTGAATATGGTTTGGTCAAGAAATTGCTTTCCACAAAGTCTCTGTAGCTTGTAGCAGAAGCAGGCAGTGCTAACCTTTGGTAAGACCCCATTCTGTAATCGGTGTTGCTTCTACAATGAGTCTGGCATCTCCATCCGTCAACTGGAGTGCAAATTATGCACATATTTCTCTCTATCTCTCATCAACTCAGGACTTTATAATGAGTCACTAAACCCCACTAAGCATCAAGAGTTAGTTATTGAAGCTCCCTGTACGTTCAATGCAAGCATGCACCAAGATTCTTAGTATCAGTAGCAGAGAATCATTGGTCTCCGAAAAGTCTAGCGTTAAACACAGAGTCCTTGACAACTGCATTTTTACCATTCCAGCTATGGTATAGATGTGTATTTGCAGATTTCAGATGATTCCGTCTTCAACATGCAGTTGAAAATGCCCACTGCAGTTGGTAAAGTCTTTGTGAAGAGCCTCACTCTTTGTGTGGCTTCTCTGTGCTTTGACCCTCTCTCATCTGGGCAATATCTCTACTCTACCTCTCTGATTTGGGGTGGGGAATAGTTTGGGGAAGCTTGAATTTTATCCAAGAAAAGACCCCAGATTGAACAACATGAATGACCCTGTACCTCCTGTCTATTCCTGGCCCATCCCCTTTCCTGAATGGAGACATCAGCCCCATCTCTCCAGGAGAAGCCCATGTTCTCTGCCAGGAGCCCTCGGTGCCTTATTTTATCATCCCAACCTGGCTGGCATCCAGGTGCATAAGGACCATTCATTCACTTACCTTTATCTTTTCAACAGCAAAGATGCCCCAGAGCCTTGTGAGGAAGCCTCTCTATTACTGGAAAAAAAAAAAAATGGAAAAGAGATAGAAAAAAAATTTACCATCTCTTATATTTGTAGTATACTTTATGGCTTACAGGCTTGATTTCTTGTGATTCTCTCCGCAGTCCCATGAAATAAACAGACAGTTGTTGACACTACTTTATTTAATAAAAAGACTAAGGCTCAGAAACCCAAATACATTAGTAAGAAACGAAAGCAACAACTTTAAAGTCCATCTCTCCTTCCATGCTATCCTTATAAACCATGCTTCCAAAGGTTTCTTTCCCAGGAAACTTTCTCTGTGACACCTGCCAGCTCCACTGATAGGAAAGTGTTGTCATTTGAAGAGAAGAGAGGAGCCGTTCCCCGTAATCTTCTATTAGAGATCATGCAGGGCTGCAAAGGGGAGGACTGCAATTACACCTCTGCAGGAATTTTCAAGTGTTAATTACCTCAATGTTCCTGAAGCCCTGAGTTATTGCTTGGCACAGCTAAAGCTGTAGGGTGTAGAAAATAATGTTGCCATAAATTTAAGAGTAGAAGGTCCTGTCTTTGGATAGTCATACAGATAAAATCCCAGTGCAGTTGCTACATTGTATAGGTTGTTAAGAAATTAGTTTCTGCACAGTGTGCATAGTTTCTGCACACACCTATATACTCATTGTATCATGGCAGGACTAAAATAAGATATTTCAGGGATCTACCTATAGCAGCAGCTGAAAAATATCTACGATAAATTTCTTATGCTTCCAAAAGCGATGTGGGTTGGCGAAAGGTAGGAGGGGCGTGGAAAGAAAGTATATACATATTCTCCTATAATAAATAAATGCCTAGCAAATAAATAAGGCCTAGAAGATAAGCAATGACAAGAAGGTCTCAGACTTATGGCATCGTCTTGGATATGTCCCAGCATTTAAAAATCAAAATAGTGCTGACTCTGTACTTCGCCCTCCACTGTGGCACATAAAGCAGGGCCTTTCAATGAGACTGCTCAGTGCAGAAAAGCTTCACCTGGTGCAGGGACTGATCATATAGAATATCTTCTAGGGAGTGTTCAACTCAGAGATGTGACGGTCATTCATCTCAGGAATCTGAAAGCCCAGAGAGCTTTATAATTTTTGTTACACTAGGTGATTTTTAAATTTTGTAGGTTTCAATAGACCACATGTTTGTGTCCCCTCTAAATTCATAAGTTAAATTCTAATGCTCAATATGATGGTATTGGGGGGTGAGGTTTTGGGAAAGGGAGGTGGAGACCTCAGGAATGGAATTAGCGCCCTTACGAAAGAGACCTCAGAGACTTCCCTTGACGCATCCACCATGTGAGGACACAGGGAGAAGGTAGCCATCTATAAACCAGGAGCTAGGCACTAGCACCTTGATCTTGGACTTCGCTGCCTCCAGAACTGGGAAAAGTGCATCTGTTGTTCATAAGCCACCCAGTGTATTGTATTCTGTTCTAGGAGCCCAAACAGGCTAAGATTTGGGCCGAAGGTTTATATTTACCATGTGAGCTTCATACCCAAATAAGAGGAAACTGTCCCTGAAATTATGATAAATGCACATTCATGTTTAGGTGTAAAGCTAACATGATACATTGGCCATATGTAGACATCAGTCATAATTAATGACTATCGTCCATCCTTTGTGTTACGTTCCAGTTCTCACCCACCACCTCGTCTGTCTCTTGTCTGGCATCTTCAACTATCGTCACGTAAATGAAGAGAAAATTCAGAGTGCAAAATGGGTTCTAGACAGCTATCCCAGGCACCCACCCATGCACTGTCAGTAGCGCTATCAGCCTTAGCAAGGAGACAGCAGCACTGAAATCAAATTGATTTTTTGAAATCACAAGTTATTCGTTGGAAAATGGGGAGTGAAGATAACCAGCATTTTAATCTTTTATTAAGGGGGATAAAATCATTCTTTTCTAGAAATGGTTTGTTTGAAGATAACAACCCAGTAGTGGCTTAAGAACTATCTATTGGTTAGGAAAACAGGTGGTATATCCTTTCTTATTGTTATCTTAGTAAAAGTAATTATTTGCTAGAGGGCATGAGCACATTTTCCCCTTTGTTACTTATTTATCACTGCATGCTTTTCAAAATACTTCCACAGCACCTTTTTTTTTTTTTTTTTTTTTTTGCGGTACGCGGGCCTCTCACTGTTGTGGCCTCTCCCGTCGTGGAGCACAGGCTCCGGACGCGCAGGCTCAGTGGCCATGGCTCACAGGAGAAGCCCATGTTCTCTGCCAGGAGCCCTCGGTGCCTTATTTTATCATCCCAACCTGGCTGGCATCCAGGTGCATAAGGACCATTCATTCACTTACCTTTATCTTTTCAACAGCAAAGATGCCCCAGAGCCTTGTGAGGAAGCCTCTCTATTACTGGAAAAAAAAAAAATGGAAAAGAGATAGAAAAAAAATTTACCATCTCTTATATTTGTAGTATACTTTATGGCTTACAGGCTTGATTTCTTGTGATTCTCTCCGCAGTCCCATGAAATAAACAGACAGTTGTTGACACTACTTTATTTAATAAAAAGACTAAGGCTCAGAAACCCAAATACATTAGTAAGAAACGAAAGCAACAACTTTAAAGTCCATCTCTCCTTCCATGCTATCCTTATAAACCATGCTTCCAAAGGTTTCTTTCCCAGGAAACTTTCTCTGTGACACCTGCCAGCTCCACTGATAGGAAAGTGTTGTCATTTGAAGAGAAGAGAGGAGCCGTTCCCCGTAATCTTCTATTAGAGATCATGCAGGGCTGCAAAGGGGAGGACTGCAATTACACCTCTGCAGGAATTTTCAAGTGTTAATTACCTCAATGTTCCTGAAGCCCTGAGTTATTGCTTGGCACAGCTAAAGCTGTAGGGTGTAGAAAATAATGTTGCCATAAATTTAAGAGTAGAAGGTCCTGTCTTTGGATAGTCATACAGATAAAATCCCAGTGCAGTTGCTACATTGTATAGGTTGTTAAGAAATTAGTTTCTGCACAGTGTGCATAGTTTCTGCACACACCTATATACTCATTGTATCATGGCAGGACTAAAATAAGATATTTCAGGGATCTACCTATAGCAGCAGCTGAAAAATATCTACGATAAATTTCTTATGCTTCCAAAAGCGATGTGGGTTGGCGAAAGGTAGGAGGGGCGTGGAAAGAAAGTATATACATATTCTCCTATAATAAATAAATGCCTAGCAAATAAATAAGGCCTAGAAGATAAGCAATGACAAGAAGGTCTCAGACTTATGGCATCGTCTTGGATATGTCCCAGCATTTAAAAATCAAAATAGTGCTGACTCTGTACTTCGCCCTCCACTGTGGCACATAAAGCAGGGCCTTTCAATGAGACTGCTCAGTGCAGAAAAGCTTCACCTGGTGCAGGGACTGATCATATAGAATATCTTCTAGGGAGTGTTCAACTCAGAGACGTGACGGTCATTCATCTCAGGAATCTGAAAGCCCAGAGAGCTTTATACTTTTTGTTACACTAGGTGATTTTTAAATTTTGTAGGTTTCAATAGACCACATGTTTGTGTCCCCTCTAAATTCATAAGTTAAATTCTAATGCTCAATATGATGGTATTGGGGGGTGAGGTTTTGGGAAAGGGAGGTGGAGACCTCAGGAATGGAATTAGTGCCCTTACGAAAGAGACCTCAGAGACTTCCCTTGACGCATCCACCATGTGAGGACACAGGGAGAAGGTAGCCATCTATAAACCAGGAGCTAGGCACTAGCACCTTGATCTTGGACTTCTCTGCCTCCAGAACTGGGAAAAGTGCATCTGTTGTTCATAAGCCACCCAGTGTATTGTATTCTGTTCTAGGAGCCCAAACAGGCTAAGATTTGGGCCGAAGGTTTATATTTACCATGTGAGCTTCATACCCAAATAAGAGGAAACTGTCCCTGAAATTATGATAAATGCACATTCATGTTTAGGTGTAAAGCTAACATGATACATTGGCCATATGTAGACATCAGTCATAATTAATGACTATCGTCCATCCTTTGTGTTACGTTCCAGTTCTCACCCACCACCTCGTCTGTCTCTTGTCTGGCATCTTCAACTATCGTCACGTAAATGAAGAGAAAATTCAGAGTGCAAAATGGGTTCTAGACAGCTATCCCAGGCACCCACCCATGCACTGTCAGTAGCGCTATCAGCCTTAGCAAGGAGACAGCAGCACTGAAATCAAATTGATTTTTTGAAATCACAAGTTATTCGTTGGAAAATGGGGAGTGAAGATAACCAGCATTTTAATCTTTTATTAAGGGGGATAAAATCATTCTTTTCTAGAAATGGTTTGTTTGAAGATAACAACCCAGTAGTGGCTTAAGAACTATCTATTGGTTAGGAAAACAGGTGGTATATCCTTTCTTATTGTTATCTTAGTAAAAGTAATTATTTGCTAGAGGGCATGAGCACATTTTCCCCTTTGTTACTTATTTATCACTGCATGCTTTTCAAAATACTTCCACAGCACCTTTTTTTTTTTTTTTTTTTTTTTGCGGTACGCGGGCCTCTCACTGTTGTGGCCTCTCCCGTCGTGGAGCACAGGCTCCGGACGCGCAGGCTCAGTGGCCATGGCTCACGGGCCCAGCCGCTCCGCGGCATGTGAGATCTTCCCGGACCGGGGCACGAACCCGTGTCCCCTGCATCGGCAGGCGGATTCTCAACCACTGCGCCACCAGGGAAGCCTCACTGCAGCTTTTTATTTGAACTAAAGTGATGCTTTTCAGCTCTCAAAAGAACAGCAGTAACAGCAAAAACCTTTCATAATAAAAATATAAATAAATAAAACACTCAAAATAAAAACACTACTCAGTATAGCTGAAACTATCAAGAAGGAATAAAACTGCAAGCCCTCTGCCCCATGGGGTAGGACAGTTCCCTAGGTCAGTGCTGCTGTAATTCACAAAGAGCTCTGCTTTAGACACGAAGTACTGTACACAAGTTTTAAGTCATTTCATCATCAAAACAACCTTAGGCAGTGTCATTATCTTTTTTTTAAATTGAACTCTTATTGATTTACAATGTTGTGTTAATTACTGCTATACAGCAAAGTGATTCGGTTTTATATATATATATACTTTTTTTTAACATCTTTATTGGAGTATAATTGCTTTACAATGGTGTGTTAGTTTCTGCTTTATAATAAAGTGAATCAGTGATACATATACATACATCCCCATATCCCCTCCCTCTTGCATCTCCCTCCCTCCCACCCTCTCTATCCCACCCCTCTAGGTAGTCACAAAGCACCGAGTTGATCTCCCTGTGCTATGCGGCTGCTTCCAACTAGCTATCTATTTTACGTTTGGTAGTGTATATATGTCCATGCCACTCTCTCACTTTG
>NC_041214.2:45173086-45187526 GCF_002837175.3 Physeter macrocephalus | reverse complement strand
CATTTGTTTATTTTTGGTTTTATTTCCATTTCTCTAGGAGGTGGGTCAAAAAGGATCTTGCTGTGATATATTCTTTTTTATATTCTTTTCCATTATGGTTTATCATAGAGTATTGAATATAATTCTCTGTGCTATACAGTGGGAGCTTGTTGTTTATCCATCCTATATAATAGTTTGCATCCGCTAATCCCAAACTCCCAATCCATCCCTCCCCATCCCTCCTCTCTCTTGGCAACCACCAGTCTGTTATCTATGTCTGTGATTCTGTTTCTGTTTCATAGATAGGTTCATTTGTGTCATATTTTAGATTCCACATAGAAGTGATATCATACGGTATTTGTCTTTCTCCTTCCAACTTACTTCACTTAGTATGATAATCTCTAGGTCCATCCATGTTGCTGCAAATGGCATTATTCTATTCTTTTATCTGGCTGGGTAATATTTCATTGTATATATGTACCACATCTTCTTTACCCATTCATCTGTTGATGGACACTTAGGTTGTTTCCATGTCTTGGCTATTATGAATAGTACTGCTATGAATATTGGGGTGCATGTATCTTTTTGAATTATAGTTTTGTCTGGATATATGTCCAGGAGTGGGATTGCTGGATCATATGGTAGTTCTATATTTAGTTTTATGAGGAACCTCCATACTGTTTTCCACAGTGACTGCACCAACGTATATTCCCACCAACAGTGTAGGTGGGTTCCCTTTTCCCATATCTTGATTATTGTAAATAATACTGTAATGGACATAGAGGTGCAGATATCTTTTTGAGATACTGATTTCATTTCCTTTGGATATATGTCCAGGAGTGGGATTGCTGGATCATATGGTAGTTCTATATTTAGTTTTATGAGGAACCTCCATACTGTTTTCCACAGTGACTGCACCAACGTATATTCCCACCAACAGTGTAGGTGGGTTCCCTTTTCACTACACCCTCACCAATATTTGTTATTTGTAGACTTTTAAATGACGTCCATTCTGACTGGTGTGAGGTGATACCACATTGTAGTTTTGATTTGCATTTCTCTAATAATTAGCGATATTGAGCATCTTTTCTTGTGCCTATTGGTCATCTGTATTTCTTCTTTGGATAAATGTCTATTTAGGTCTTCTGCCCATTTTTCAATTGGGTTGTTTGTTTTTTTGTTGTTTCAGGAGCTGTTTGAGTTGCATGAGCTGTTTGTATATTTTGGAAATTAAACCTCTGTCGGTTGCATCATTTGCAAACATTTTCTCCCATTTTGTAGGTTGTCAGTGTCATTATCTTTATTTTACAGATAAAGAAACTGAGGCACAGAGACATTAAGTAATTTGCCCAATTTACACAGCTAGTAAACTAGAATTTGAACCGAAGGACTCTGTCACTAGAGTCTGCTTGTTCACGCATAGCCTATCAGCAGAATTTGGTTTGGAGTATAGGACAAATTCATCCTTAAAAAACTAAACTCAATTACTGAAAAGAGGCTTCTCATCTAATCTTTCTTTCCCATCCTCTCTTCTCTAAGCAGCATGGTTGAATGTTAATGAGCCTGTATTTTATTCAACCTCATTTGGGGATAATTAATCTGAGTTTTACACATCTAGCCTTTCTTTTAATGAGTAAGCTCTGAGCAAAGCATGCTTCCACCAGTGGGTATTTGCTTCTACTTGTAGACTCAAATGAACAGCATATATTTGGTTCCTGTTTTGCTGTACTTGTTATTGGATTTGATAGTAAAGAGGAATGGGGAAATCATTAATCAGAGTATAACAATTTGTTTTAGCAACGGACTGTGGGAACCCTGACATGCATAAACACCTAAACCCATCAACAAAAGATAAACAGAGCCCGTGATTTGCACGACTGACACGTAGGCGCTAGTCATTCCAAGGCACAGTCAGTGGTGTTCAGACAGAAAACTGTCAGCAAGCCACATTTGCTGTTTCAGGAATGACCAGCATAAGTATTAAGTATAAAAACAGAACCACGTTGCTTTCCCAGCCCCAAAATGTAGGAAAGCTTCATTTTGCTTCCCTTCTTACTTTTTACTGTGCTTGAGGATTGGGGGCATCCTTGAATTTTGTTTCATAACATACCTGGTCGTAGTTCCCCAAGATTCTGCAAGTTCCTGAGAGATTCTTAAAATCCTGAAGGTGTAGAAAGGAGATGAATCTAGAAACAATGCACTGCTTCAGAGTATAGGACCTAAGAGTTACTTGGGCTACAGGATTGCTCAAGGGGGTAGGGCTTGGGCTTAGAGAAGAGATGGGCTAAGCCTTTGACTAAGTGGGAAGATTTACACTGGAAGGCTCAGTGCTTCCAGCCCCTTTTGTGATGAGCTGTGTTTTGAGTCAGGGGGGACATTACAGTTCCCTGGAGATTAAATGTATGTGTATATTTTCGTCTTCAGCCTGCCTCAGCAAGACTAGGGAATGGCTGTGATGGTGGCACCGGGTGGAGGGAGAGGCACCCCTGCCAGGGTGCTTCACTTTTTTTTTTTTTTTTTAACATCTTTATTGGAGTATAATTGCTTTACAATGGTGTGTTAGTTTCTGCTGTATAACAAAGTGAATCAGCTATACATAAACATATATCCCCATATCTCCTCCCTGTTGCATCTCCCTCCCACCCTCCCTATCCCACCCCTCTAGGTGGTCACAGAACACCTAGCTGATCTCCCTTTGCTAGCTATATATTTTATGTTTGGTAGTGTATATATGTCCATGCCACTGTCTCACTTTGTCACAGCTTACCCTTCCCCCTCCCTGTGTCCTCAAGTCCATTCTCTAGTAGGTCTGTGTCTTTATTCCCATCTTACCCCTAGGTTCTTCATGACCTATTTTTTTTTCCCTTAGATTCCATATATATGTGTTAGCATACGGTATTTGTTTTTCTCTTTCTGACTTCACTCTGTATGACAGACTCTAGGTCCATCCACCTCACTACAAATAACTCAATTTCATTTCTTTTTATGGCTGAGTAATATTCCATTGTATATATGTGCCACATCTTCCTTATCCATTCATCCGATGATGGACACTTAGTGCTTCACTTTTATACTCTTGTTCTAATCCTTGCACATTACATATAAAAGAATGCAAAAGGTTAAAAAGAAAATGGCAAAAACTTTAGAGCCCGACAGCCGAAGACTTCAACCACAGCTCAGCCATTTGCTCTCTGTCTGTCACTGGGCAAGCTTCTCTTCCTTTCTAAGTCTCAGTTTACTCGTTGGTGAAATGGGAATGTCACCCTCTAATTTGCAATACTGTTGAGGGGATTTTATAAGATTGTGTAGTTAAAAAGATAACCCCCCCAAAAAAAAAGATAAGCCAGAGCCTGGTGTGAGGCAGTCATAAAATTAATGAAAACAAATATTAGCATTTTTAAGCTATACCTGTTAAACTCTCCCTATGAAACAGTAGTTTACCAGATTGACTACTTTGACAAGATTAACTGAATAATTAACTCAAAGGACTTAACCTGATTGATTTTAACCAAGTTTAACTAATTCCTTCCCACCACAGACTGGAATTATTTGACGGTAATGATTTTTTTTGGGGGGTTTCTGATTGATTCAGCCTTAACACCGTACAAATATGCTGATAGTTACCAAGTCACAGGGATATAGCAACATGCAAAAACCTGGTTTCAAAAAAATTGACTAAAAGGTATATTTCTCCATATGTTTGGGTTTTTTTTTTATTTTTATAAATTTATTTATTTTATTTATTTATTTTTGGCTGCGTTGGGTCTTCGTTGCTCCCCGCGGGCTTTCTCTAGTTGCGGTGAGCTCCTCTTCATCGGGGTGCCCAGGCTTCTCATTGCGGTGGCTTCTCTTGTTGCGGAGCACGGGCTCTAGGTGCGTGGGCTTCAGTAGTTGTGGCATGCAGGCTCAATAGTTGTGGGGCACGGGCTTAGTTGCTCCACGGCATGTGGGATCTTCCCGGACCGGGGCTCCAACCTGTGCCCCCTGCCTTGGCAGGTGGATTCTTAACCACTGCGCCACCAGGAAAGTCCCCTCCACATGTTTTTATAAATAGCGCACCTTAAGGAACCTTCTAAATAAGAAAGGGAGGACATACCCTGGGCAGTTTATAAGTCAATGTCAAGAAATAAACACAGGGATAGATTCTGCCTCTCTGCCTTTTGTCTATTCCAGAGCAAACTAGTGTAGGAAAATTGGAAAAAATTATGGAAAGAAATGATTAGAAAAAGACAATGAGTGGGTTTTTTGCCCAGGATTATTTGGAAATATAAAATGTACTTCTCATTTGCAGCATGCATATGTTTTTTTAGTCGCAAAATAAAGTTGGAAGCATATGAAACACTCAAAAAAGCTAGTTTATGAGTAATTCAAAAGGACCAGACAGGGGTGGGACATGTGTCACATGTAATCCACTGAACAGGTAATGATTGAGTTGAGTGTCAGCCCATTAAGAAACATCTGCCTTTCCAACTGCCACCAGGCTAAATTATGTTCGTGTCTTAAAGAATGTCTTCAGTGTTGATAAATAATATATGTGAAGATATTTTATGGATTAACTTAAAATGTGTTGTATTCTTCACTTCTGTCAGAAACCCACTCATTGTTGAAGAACATTTTATTCAATTTCTGCTGATATGATTATCCTGTTTCTGACTTCAAAGTCTCATCCCCAAAACCAGTTAAGACCATTTTTATCAGCATGTCCTAAAAATAATTATTAAAAAATTAATATTCAGCCTCCTTTAAATTCATTTTCTTCGTGCTTTTTAATAGTCCCTAGCAAGGGTTTTTGAGAACTATTTTATTTTATTTTTAAAGATTTTTTTTTTGATGTGGAACTTCTTTAAAGTCTTTATTGAATTTGTTACAATATTGCTTCTGTTTTATGTTTTGTTTTTTTGCCCCGGGGCACGTGGGATCTCAGCTTCCCTGATCAAGCATCGAACCCGCACCCCCTGTATTGGAAGGGGGAGTCTTAACCATTGGACTGCCAGGGAAGTCCTGAGAACTATTTTAATCTTAAGATTAGGGTGTTACTTACCAAAATTTATAAAATGCTTAGAAAAAGCATCTCCAAAATCTTCTATCATATTGGTTGTGACTAGTGAGGGCTCACAATTAAACTGAAATAGTGCTTTGTGAACCAGGCAAACTATTTTCCTTTATTCTTTGCTCTAAAGACTATACTAATAAATCTTTAAATGATCTGTAAATCCTTAAATTCACTACGTTTGTCTATAACTTTGTTACCATTGTTAGGAATCATATGGAATGCAAATGGACTTATTAAAAGCACATGCATAGGAGTATGATGGTATCATGTATTATTTAATAATAGCTTAAGTTATTTCAGCTAGAATGGGAAAAATACATATGTTGGAGAAACTCCCAGATGGGAATTTTATAAAGGGATGTTAGAGAAAAGAGGACTTGCCTGGGCTCTGGCAGAAAGCATAGAGCAATTGATGGGAAATCAGAGAAGGAGGGGGAAGGATTTTCTTGGGTTGACCAAAGGTCTGAGAACAAGAACATATGGGTGGAGTCAAGGTGAAATGGTGAGGAGGGTTGAAAAGAGCTGGTTTTGAGGAAGGGCTCTGTCTCTTACTGATTGTCTAACCGTGACCAGGTAATTTAGTTTTACTGACTCTCAGTTTATCAGTGAAGAAAGATTTGACATGTGTATCTTCAATGTCCTTTCCTGTGCTACAATTTGTATGATGTTATTCCAACATCCAAGGCAAGGTCACACCCCGTATCCTTGCTCCTATGGTCCTGTTAAGACACAACCTGGGACTCTGTCTCCTGACACCCTCCTCTTCATTTGCAGTGTGCATATTGCCGCTTGAATTATATGTTTCACACTACCACTGCTCTGCATAATTTATGAAGTGTTGTTTCCAAGGGCAATTTTGGTCTTTAAATGACCTTATTTCCCAGAGAATGTATTATTCAGATATTTCTACCATCAGAATTACAGAATCATGGGATATTTGAGTGTAAAGGGCCATTGGAGGAAACTGTTGTTTAAGGGAATATATTTTTTTTAATTATTGATCAACACTTACTCAATGTGATAAAAGCTGCAAAATAGAAATGGCTATACAAATAATTGCTGAGTTGAAAATGGAAGTGTCAATTTAGGTACAATCTTCTAACTAAGCTGATTGTTAGTCATAATTGTCAGTAGTTCTACTTTTAATATGAAACTGCTCCTACACTTTTAGGGAATATAATTTAAGGAAACAGTTTCTATACATGTTTAGTGGGTGACTTTATCAAAACGAAGCAGTCAAGTTCATGTTTCTACACTCCCTTCAGCTTCATCATCATCAACATCTTCAAAGCTAATACTGTGAGAGCCTTTTCTACATAATAAGGTCTTGGATCAGCTTTCCCCAGAAACAGACTCTAAGATGGAGAGTCATGTGCAGGAAGTTTATTGGGAAATGGTCTTGTGGCCAACACCTATAAGAGAATGAGCAAAGCAGGATGAGACAGAAGGAGAAGTTGGGTTCAGCGTCATCATAGGAGAGGTCTCTTTTGCTCCCATAGGCAGATCTGGACCTTGGCTTTCAGAAATTGTCCTGAAATGACACAGGAGTGCCTTGACTGTATGCTCTCTCCTTGATCAAGCGTTGGATGTAGGAACCCCTCAGAAAGAGACAGCTCCCTGGCTGTGGGCAATTCCCAGAGAGTGACGCAACTGAGAACCATCCACACCAACACCAGTGCAGGGAGGCACGGGTGCCTCAGTCCAGACAAGGGGATTCCCGTGATCAGGCACATAAGGAGCATGCATATACGGTGTGTCTTATATAATCACAGCAATGACTCTACAGTTAGCTATATGATTATCCCATTATTACCATGAGGAGATGGAGGCTTAGAGAATTAACTTGCTCAAGGTCACACAGCAATATGTGGCCAGATTCTTAGATCTTTCTGACCAAAGTCTGAGCTTTTCCTTTTCTCCATCTTCTAAGGATTTGACCATCCAGATAAAGTCCACCTGAAATCATCACGTTATCTTGAACTAGGCTTCATAGTTTAGTTCCAAATTCATGACAATACCATTGCACAGTTATACCAATATCAGATACAATGCCATCATTTTAAACTACTTCTTTCTATCTATATTAGGGATCTAAAAAATGTGGCACGTTATTTACACTAAGTAATGGTCTTAACCTGTACGGTATTTTATTCCACATCTAATATTTTGTTTGCGTACGCATTTTGCTAAAATATGGTTCTTTTGAACTCCATTACCCCTGAATATCATTGTCTGCAGTTACAGAATTTGGGAAATCGCGCTTGGGTAGATGGGGGTGGTGGTGGAATTTGATGTAGAGTGTATGTAATATCTATCTCCTATTTTTAAAAGATAAGTCTCAAGCTATATAATATATGTAAAACAACTTGATAAGTACTAACTGGCTATCAGGTGTAATATGTTGTGACAAAGTAAAAAAAGAATAATTATGAGAGAGGCAGTGTTTGAAAATTTGACCCTAGCCCAGTTCTTCCCTTGATTGTGTGTAAAATCTTTAACGACATTTTTGTAAATAAGTTCATTTGTATCCTCTTTTTAGATTCCATATATAAGTGATATCATATGATGTTTGTCTTTCTCTGTCTGACTTACTTCACTTAATATGATAATCTTTTATTTACAAAACAGAAATAGACTCACAGACATAGAAAACAAACTTGCGGTTACCAAAGGGGATAGTGGGAGTGGGGGAGGGATAAATTAGGAGTTTGGGATTAACACACGCACACTACTATATATAAAATAGATTATCAACAAGGACCTACTGTATAGTACAGGGAACTCTACTCAATATCTTGTAATAACCTATAATGGAAAAGAATCTGAAAAATAATATATATATATATGTATAACTGAATCACTTTGCGGTACACCTGAAACTAACACAGCATTGTAAATTAAACATACTTCAATTTTTAAAATGGTTAAGAAAGACATCCACCCCAAATGTGATGGTGGGCACAAAAGGAAAAAGAAATGACATTTTAAGTTGTAATTTTCTTCCAGAAATGTGTTTTGTAATCTGTGTTGATGTGACTTCCACACAATTTGTTTTCATAACTAATATGTGTATGTCTAAACAACACCAAATAAATTAGCTTGCTTTTAAATAAGTAACTGAAAAGAGCTTTGGCTCATAGAGATAAAATTGTAAAAAGGAATAATATTCAAATATAATTATATTATTTTTCAATGTTCTCTACACACTGGTAATTGAGGATTTTGTCTGGGTTTTTTTACCCTGTGGAAAGCATTGTATTTCTTGTGTGTTCTCAGTCTCCCCATTCTATCCTCACTTAACACACTGCATTAATTAGTACTCCTCTTTACAATGTGGCAGAAAACCCAACTCAAGCTGGCTTAAACAAAAATGGAATTTATTGATCCAGGTAATGAAAAAATCAGTATTAGGTCTTGCCCTAGGCCAGGAAGTCAGGCAACTCTCAAGCTCCCTCTCTCCCTCTCACTTCTCCTTTTGCTGTCTTTGTTGAATTGTCAGATTTGCCCTTTCTCCCTGATGGCAAGATGGCTAAAGCAGTTTCAGTGTATATCCTCTCTTGTCCTACATAAGGAAAGCACACCTGCCTCTCTCCCTGTGGTCCGGCAGAAGTCTCATTTATCCCTCAGTTGTTCTGGACCCATCACTGTGGCTGGATGAAGCCGGAACCAAATGCAACCAGGAGTAGAGTCAACAGCAGCCAGGCTCCAAAGATCTTTCCACAGATGGCAGCAGAGGCAGCCCTCACTCTCAGAGTATAACTGGGTTTTTTTTCCCCAAAGGAATCTGAGGAAATGAATGCTGAATAGCTAAAAGTCAATGAGTAGCCATCACTACTCCTTGAATCTATAAAGTTGATGTCTCAGTAAGTTGCCAATACACTTATATCCTAGATCGTGTGATATTTTGTGTGCCTTACGGATCTAAAATGAAAATGAACTCTTTCTAACAGTAAAATGAAGCTTCATGGGAGAGGAAAAACATGCACAGAACAAATCCTAGGTGCAGGTGTGAGTTAAATGCAAAGCGTCTTTAACTATTCACGAATGCTGAGTTTCTGTGAACCTTGAGATACTGTTTTTATTTCGATGAGAAACTTCCCTTCAAGTTCACTGTGAGTGGATAATTTTGAAAATTGTATTTTAACATTGCAGGAAAGATGTGGAATACCCCTATCAGTTCAGAAAGCGTTGATGGGTAGCAGCTTGTCAAGGTTACTCCTGTCAAATGGAAGAGTCACGTTTAAACATGAGTGCATTCTTCTCAATGTTTGATTTTTGTCGTGAGTTTTAATAGCATTTGTGATTTTTCCTGTGTTTAATAGCATATGTGATTGCTCCTACATATATATATGTAGGAGACGACTCTTTCCACTAACTTTGCCAGAATATAATCTTATAATCTAATACAAGTAACAGAGCTGATGGGTCTCTTTTCCTAGAAAGTTTTCAGAATTTATACCTCTAGCTCATCTGAACGTTACAAGGGTGATTATAATTGGTGGACTAGAAAAAAAGTAATTCTAAGCCTTATTCTAGAGTTCTGCATAAACTGAATGAGTTTCATAGTCATACCTTGAAGACTGCTTTCAAATAAGTCATCTGCTTATGAATAAACACACTACTGAATGTATATCTTTGACGGGGTTAAGAATCTTCCTCCTCTTCCAATATTGAAATGGTTCTCTTGCCACAGGTGGGGGTGAAAGCACAGGGTGCCAGAAAGTGTTGGTGGGGAGGGGATTATAGGAAAGGATCTGGATGTGAAACTGCCCACTGGGGTTGAGAAACACTTAAGGGACAAATCCAGATACAGGCAACTGAAGATGTTCCACTGGGCAGGTCTGTACCAAGACAATTAGTGCTGCTCCAGGGAAGCCCAGTTTAGTCTAAGAAAGAAAGGAGCGGTAGGATCACAAGATAACGAGAGGAAACACAGCAACAGTGGATTCAGAAGCAACATGGATGGACCTAGAAATTATCATATTAAGCAAAGAAAGTCAGATAGAGAAAGACAAATATTATATAGTACCACTTATATGTGGAATCTAAAAAATGAAACAAATGAACATATTTACAAAACAGAAATAGAGTCACAGATGTAGAAAACAAACTTATGGTTACTAAAGGGGATGGAAAGAGGGATAAATTAGATGTTGGGGATTAACGTATACACACTACTCTATATAAAATAAACAATAAGGAGTTAGCTACTGTAGAGCACAGGGAACTCTATTCAATATCTTGTGATAACCTATAATGGAAAAGAATCTGAAGAAGAATATGTCTAACTGAATCACTTTGCTGTACACCTGAAACTAATACAACATTGTAAATTAACTATACTTCAATTAAAAAGAAAAGAAGAAGCACAGATTCCTCAGGGATCCATGAAGGAAACCAGAGTGTGGGGCATTGTTGTCAGAAAGATAACTTCCACTCCTAAGCTTATGAACAAGATTTCAGATTCAGGATCTTTTAGTATGTATCCAGGACCTCAGTCCTGGAGGGATTCGAATTCTGGGGAATGATCTAGCCTGGATCTCAGAGTAGAAGAATGTGACAGAAGTGCAACAATCAGAAGAGGGTACCAATTGGAAGCTTAGTCTCAGAAATATTCCATTGTATGTATGTATTTATACATATATATGTATATATATATATATTTATACATATATATGTATATATATATGTATACCTCACAGACTCACAGGCACGGAGAACAGACTTGTGGTTGCCAGGGGGGAGGAGGGGAGGGAGAGGGATGGATTGGGAGTTTGGGGTTAGTAAATGCAAACTATTATATAAAGAATGGATAAACAACAAGGTCCTACTGTATAGCACAGGGAACTATATCCAGTCTCCTGGGATAAACCATAATGGAAAAGAATATAAAAAAAAGAATGTATATATGTGTATAAATGAGTCACTTTGCTGTACAGCAGGAATTAGCACAACATTGTAAGTCAACTATACTTCAATTAAAAATAAAATAAAAATAAAGAAACAAAGCATAAGTCAGGACTGGTTTCACAAATTGCGATCTGTGGTCCAGCAGCTTCAGTATCACCTTGAAGCTTGTTAGAAACGCAGTATCTTGGCCCTCCCCAAGATCAACTGAATTAAAATCTGTACTTTAACAAGATTTTCAGGTGTTTTATGTGTCCATTAAGGTTAGAGAGGTTCTAGGACCCAGGGCAGGGCCAACGGGCTGAAAATTGGCCTTGAATCTGGATCTTTAAATGCTGAGCCTTAGGGACACTGATGTCTTAGAGCATCCTGTGCCCAGTTCTTTTCCTCCATCTTTTCATTTAATCTATACATCCATTCTGTGAGATGTACACTCCCATCATTTATAAATCAAGGAACTGAGATTCAGAAGAGTTAAATAACCTGCTCTAGATTCAACTACTTATAAATGATGTGACCAAGATTTTTAAAACTCTTTTTGTTAAGGAAATTTTCAAGGACTCACAAAAGTAGAGAATAATATAAAGAACCGTGTATCCTTCAGTAATTGTCAACATTGTGCCACTTTTGTTTCATCTTCCCCCATCACAAGACATGTACTCTCTTTCTCTGTTTTCCTCCCTTCGAGCCTGGATTGAATGTGGGCCTGGCTGCAGAGACTGTGTTATTTCTACCACTCATCACCTACCTGAATCGTGCTGATTGTTACCAGGACCAGAGCCCAGAGCCAGAGTAAGTGGAGCAAACGGGCAACAGGGAGAGAAGAATCAGACAGACCCAAAGACAGTTACTGAAAAGGGATTCTTCAGCCAGTGCATCCCTCTATGAGTGATAGATTTCTTGCTTCCAGAAGTAGTCCGTTCCTCAGTGGATGAACATTTGTGAGCATCGACAGTACACTAGGCGCTATGCCAAGTGACCTGGTGGGCAAGGCTTTGCCTGGCATGGCCCCTGCCTACCTCCCCAGCTCACCCCCCACCCTGTGCTCACTCCCCAGTCTCATGCACATAACAGACTGCAACTCCAAGGTCGTCTAGAAAGGTCACTACACATGGTGTTTCCTCTGAATGGAATAGTTTGCACCTCATCATCCAATTTCAACTTCTCTTTTAAACCCAAATATATGGACTCGCCTGGTAGCACAGTGGTTAAGAATCCGCCTGCCAATGCAGGGGACACGGGTTCGATCCCTGGTCTGGAAGATCCCACATGCCACGGAGCAACTAGGCCCACGTGCCACAACTGCTGAGCCTGTGCTCTAGAGCCCGCAAGCCACAACTACTGAAGCTCACGTGCCTAGAGACTGTGCTCCGCAACAAAAGAAGCCACCGCAATGAGAAGCCCGTGCACCGCAATGAAGAGTAACCCCCACTCACTGCAACTAGAGAAAGCCTGCGTGCAGCAACGAAGACCCAACAGAGCCAAAATTAAATAAATAAATAAATAAATTTTAAAAATAAATAAATACATAAACACCAAAATATATCTTACCCAGAACAGCTTTCTTTGGCCATCTTCCCCCACGCCCTCCCACTACCACACACAAACATGGACTAAGTTATGTTTCATATTATGAACTCCTCATACTTAGTATCACAGTCTGGAATCTGAGCTCTGATGAACGGTGACAGGTTTATCTTGTTCTTTTCTTTTTTTTTTTTTAATTGAAGAGAGCTCCCTGTGCTATAGAGTAGGTTCTTATTTTTTTTTAACATCTTTATTGGAGTATAATTGCTTTACAATGGTGTGTTAGTTTCTGCTTTACAACAAAGTGAATCAGTTATACATATACATATGTTCCCATCTCTCTTCCCTCTTGCGTCTCCCTCTCTCCCACCCTCCCTATCCCACCCCTCTAGGTGGTCACAAACTACCGAGCTGACCTCCCTGTGCTGTGCGGCTGCTACCCACTAACTATATTTTACGTTTGGTAGTGTATATATGTCCATGCCACTCTCTCACTTCGTCACAGCTTACCCTTCCCCCTCCCCATATCCTCAAATCCATGCTCTAGTAGGTCTGTGTTTTATTCCCGTCCTACCCCTAGTCTCTTCATGACATTTTTTTTCTTAGATTCCATATATATGTGTTAGCATACGGTATTTGTTTTTCTCCTTCTGACTTACTTCACACTGTATGACAAACTCCAGGTCTATCCACCTCACTACAAATAACTCAGTCTCAGTTTCATTTCTTTTTATGGCTGAGTAATATTCCATTGTATATATGTGCCACATCTTCTTTATCCATTCATCTGTCGATGGACACTTAGGTTGCTTCCATGTCCTGGAAGATCCCACATGCCACGGAGCAACTAGGCCCACGTGCCACAACTGCTGAGCCTGTGCTCTAGAGCCCGCAAGCCACAACTACTGAAGCTCACGTGCCTAGAGACTGTGCTCCGCAACAAAAGAAGCCACCGCAATGAGAAGCCCGTGCACCGCAATGAAGAATAACCCCCACTCACTGCAACTAGAGAAAGCCTGCGTGCAGCAACGAAGACCCAACAGAGCCAAAATTAAATAAATAAATAAATAAATTTTAAAAATAAATAAATACATAAACACCAAAATATATCTTACCCAGAACAGCTTTCTTTGGCCATCTTCCCCCACGCCCTCCCACTACCACACACAAACATCAATGAGAAGCCCGTGCACCGCAATGAAGAATAACCCCCACTCACTGCAACTAGAGAAAGCCTGCGTGCAGCAACGAAGACCCAACAGAGCCAAAATTAAATAAATAAATAAATAAATTTTAAAAATAAATAAATACATAAACACCAAAATATATCTTACCCAGAACAGCTTTCTTTGGCCATCTTCCCCCACGCCCTCCCACTACCACACACAAACATGGACTAAGTTATGTTTCATATTATGAACTCCTCATACTTAGTATCACAGTCTGGAATCTGAGCTCTGATGAACGGTGACAGGTTTATCTTGTTCTTTTCTTTTTTTTTTTTAATTGAAGAGAGCTCCCTGTGCTATAGAGTAGGTTCTTTTTTTTTTTTTAACATCTTTATTGGAGTATAATTGCTTTACAATGGTGTGTTAGTTTCTGCTTTACAACAAAGTGAATCAGTTATACATATACATATGTTCCCATCTCTCTTCCCTCTTGCGTCTCCCTCTCTCCCACCCTCCCTATCCCACCCCTCTAGGTGGTCACAAACTACCGAGCTGACCTCCCTGTGCTGTGCGGCTGCTACCCACTAACTATATTTTACGTTTGGTAGTGTATATATGTCCATGCCACTCTCTCACTTCGTCACAGCTTACCCTTCCCCCTCCCCATATCCTCAAATCCATGCTCTAGTAGGTCTGTGTTTTATTCCCGTCCTACCCCTAGTCTCTTCATGACATTTTTTTTCTTAGATTCCATATATATGTGTTAGCATACGGTATTTGTTTTTCTCCTTCTGACTTACTTCAC
>NC_041214.2:45171553-45173007 GCF_002837175.3 Physeter macrocephalus | reverse complement strand
AGATTGCTTTTGCTATTTGGGGTCTTTTGTGTTTCCATACAAATTGTGAAATTTTTTTTTCTAGTTCTGTAAAAAATGCTAGTGGTAGTTTGATAGGGATTGCATTGAATCTGTAGATTGCTTTGGGTAGTAGAGTCATTTTCACAATGTTGATTCTTCCAATCCAAGAACATGGTATATTTCTCCACCTATTTGTATCATCTTTAATTTCTTTCATCAGTGTCTTATAGTTTTCTGCATACAAGTTTTTTGTCTCCTTAGGTAGGTTTATTCCTAGATATTTTATTCTTTTTGTTGCAATGGTAAATGGGAGTGTTTTCTTAATTTCACTCTCAGATTTTTCATCATTAGTGTATAAGAATGCCAGAGATTTCTGTGCATTAATTTTGTATCCTGCTACTTTGCCAAATTCATTGATTAGCTCTAGTAGTTTCCTGGTAGCCTCCTTAGGATTCTCTATGTATAGTATCTTGTCATCTGCAAACAGTGACAGCTTTACTTCTTCTTTTCCTATTTGGATTCCTTTTATTTCTTTTTTTTCTCTGATTGCTGTGGCTAGAACTTCCAAAACTATGTTGAATAAGAGTGGTGAGAGTAGGCAACCTTGTCTTGTTCCTGATCTTAGTGGACATGGTTTCAGTTTTTCACCATTGAGAACGATGCTGGCTGTGGGTTTGTCATATATGGCCTTTATTATGTTGAGGAAAGTTCCCTCTATGCCTACTTTCTGCAGGGTTTTTATCATAAATGGGTGTTGAATTTTGTCAAAAGCTTTCTCTGCATCTATTGAGATGATCATATGGTTTTTCTCCTTCAGTTTGTTGATATGGTGTATCACGTTGATTGATTTGCGTATATTGAAGAATCTTTGCATTCCTGGAATAAACCCCACTTGATCATGGTGTATGATCGTTTTAATGTGCTGTTGGATTCTGTTTGCTAGTATTTTATTGAGGATTTTTGCAACTATGTTCATCAGTGTATTGGCCTGTAGTTTTCTTTCTTTGTGATGTCTTTGTCTGGTTTTCATATCAGGGTTATGGTGGCCTCATAGAATGAGTTTGGGAGTGTTCCTCCATCTGCTATCTTTTGGAAGAGTTTAAGAAGGATAGGTGTTAGCTCGTCTCTAAATGTTTGATAGAATTCACCTGTGAAGCCATCTGGTCCTGGGCTTTTGTTTGTTGGAAGATGTTTAATCACAGTTTCAATTTCAGTGCTTGTGTTTGGTCTGTTCATATTTTCTATTTCTTCCTGGTTTAGTCTCGGCATGTTGTGCATTTCTAAGAATTTGTCTATTTCTTCCTGGTTGTCCATTTTATTGGCATACAGCTGCTTGTAGTAATCTCTAATAATCTTTTGCATTTCTGCAGTGTCCTTTGTTATGTCTCCTTTTTCATTTCTAATTCTATTGATTTGAGTCTTCTCCCTTTTTTTCTTGATGAGTCTGGCTAATG
>NC_041214.2:45168878-45169939 GCF_002837175.3 Physeter macrocephalus | reverse complement strand
TTTCCAAGATTGTGGATCATCTTTACTATCATTATTCTGAATTCTTTTTCAGGTAGACTGCCTATTTCCTCTTCATTTGTTAGGTCTGGTGGGTTTTTACCTTGCTCCTTTAACTGCTGTGTGTTTTTCTGTCTTTTCGTTTTGCGTACTGTTTTTGGGGTCTCCTTTTTGCAGGCTGCAGGTTCATAGTTCCTGTTGTGTTTGGTGTCTGTCCCCAGTGGCTAAGGTTGGTTCAGTGGGGTGAGTAGGTTTCCTGGTTGGGCGGACTAGTGCCTGTGTTCTGGAGGATGAGGCTGGATCTTGTCTTTCTGGTGGGCAGGTCCACGTCTGGTGGTGTGTTTTGGGGTGTCAGTAGCCTTATTATGATTTTAGGCAGCCTCTCTGCTAATGGATGGGGCTGTAGTCCTGTCTTGCTAGTTGTTGGGCATAGGGTGTCCAGCACTGTAGCTTGCTGGTCCTTGTGGACCAGTGTCCTGAAGTTGGCTCTCCCACCTCAGAGACACAGCCCTGACGCATGGCTGGAGCACCAAGAGCCTTTAATCCACACGGCTCAGAATAAAAGGGAGAAAAAATAGAAAGGAAAGAAAGAAAAGAAGGAAGGAAGGAAGGAAGAAAAGAAGAAAGGAAGGAAGGAAGAAGGAAGGAAGGAAGCAAGAAAGGAAGGAAGGAAGAAAAGGAAAGGAAGGAAGAAAGGAGGGAAGAAAGGAAGAAAGAAAGGAAGAAAGAAGATAAAATAAAGTAGGATAAAATAGTTATTAAAATAAAAAATAATTATTAAGAAAAATTTTAAAAAGAAAAAATAAAAATGGTTCCGTCAGAACCATAGGACAAATGGTGAAAGCAAAGCTATACAGACAAAATCTCCCACAGCAGCATACACACACACATACACACTCACACACACACATACACACTCACAAAAAGAGAAAAAGGGGAAAATAATATCTTGCTCCCAAAGTCCACCTCCTCAACTTGGGATGATTCGCTGTCTATTCAGGTATTCCACAGATGCAGGGCACTTCAAGTTGATTGTGGAGATTTAATCCGCTGCTCCTGAGGCT
>NC_041214.2:45161315-45168623 GCF_002837175.3 Physeter macrocephalus | reverse complement strand
GGGGGGGTTGTGGGAGCGGTGTGACCCTGCGGCGGCAGAGGCCAGCGTGACGTTGCACCAGCCTGAGGCGCACCGCACTTTCTCCCGGGGAAGTTGTCCCTGGATCCCGGAACCCTGGCAGTGGCGGGCTGCACAGGCTCCCAGGAGGGGAGGTGTGGAGAGTGACCTGTGCTCGCACACAGGCCTCTTGGTGGCGGCAGCAGCGGCCTTAGCGTCTCATGCCCGTCTCTGGTGTCCGTGCTGACAGCCGCGGCTCGCGCCCGTTTCTGGAGCTCCTTTAAGCGGCGCGCTTAATCCCCTCTCCTCACGTCCCAGGAAGCAAAGAGGCAAGAAAAAGTCTCCTGTCTCTTCCGCAGTACCGCGCCCGTTTCTGGAGCTCCTTTAGGCGGCGCGCTTAAACCCCTCTCCTCGCGCACCAGGAAACGAAGAGGCAAGAAAAAGTCTCTTGTCTCTTCGGCAGCTCCGCGCCCGTCTCTGGAGCTCCTTTAAACTGCGCGCTTAATCCCCTCTCCTATCCTGGAATAACGATTTAAAAGATAGCTGCTGCCTTCTCAGTGGAATCCATGGAGAACCAGAGAAGATGGAGAATCTTTCCAAAGCTTCCCAGCTTCATGGTAGCCCAGCTGTTTTACAAGAACTTGAAGTTAGCTCTTGTCCAGTGCAAGCCAGCTAAAGCAGGTAGGAAACCGACCCTGAAACTGTGCTTGCGCAGGTCTGTCTTGTTCTTCATGTTGCCATGGCCCATGGAAGACCAGCCCTTCACAGGAACAGGACAGACAAAATGTATGTATTCCCATTCTTTCCTTTATCCATCTACAAAAGAGCATTCTGGCATTGCTGCCTCATTTTCTTCTCCTTTGCTGACCAGAATTTTGTAATATAGAATTATTAGACAAATGGTGGGTTCCATAGGGAAATGGAAGGAACTTTTACAGGAAATTTTGGAGGCGCTGTGGAGTGTGAGGAAAACCAATAGTTGTTCCAACTTAATGCTTGATTACTAAATGTCTAAGTCAATGCTAAATGCTCACCTGCTATATTAATTCATTTAATTCTCACATCAATCCCGTAAAGTAACTATAATCACCCTACAGTAAATTGATTGTATCTTTACTGGTGAAGTGGCAATATATCTTTGCTTCTGCCTACCTCTTAACACAGCCTTTCTGGTTAAAACTTGATCTTCAAGTGAAAGAGATACGGAAAAATAGTAGAAGAGGTTCTGGGAACAGATATTTAGGGAAAGAGGATTTCTGTTCAGATATTACTATAATTCTGCATTGGTACACCTAGCCCTAGGTAGTAATCACAATATTGAATATAGAATGGATGCCAGCCATGCAGTAAGCTCCTGTCTTGGGATAAAGTTCTGTATACAATTTAGGAAGAGGGAGGTACTACAGACTAGATGATTAGTTTTCAACTTCGTTCTAAGCAAGAAGTACCGTGGTTTTTCAAGTCTAGAAATACCTTGGATAATTGTAAACAGTTCTGATATTAGGATGAATCTCACACTAGGTGCAAATGCACTGTAGCAATACCCCCAATAAACAAACGAGCAAACAAATGAAAACATCACTAAGTTGGTGATGAATCTTAAATTGATAGCATCTTTGAGTGGAAAAATAGCAAATTTTTCTAACCAACTTTAACATACCCCTGCTATGGATATAGAATATGAAGAATGCTCTGGTTAGATGGGAATAGAGACCCACTTCACCACAGTCATTGCTGGCCTGAGCAAGTCAGTCCATCAACCAGTACTTTCATCTTTCCTTGGAGCTCCATTAAATCGTTAAGATCTGAGTTATGGAGCACAGAAACACCTTAAATTAACCAAAGTTTTATTCTTTTAGGCACGTAGTTAGGGAGACAGACAGTTTTTTAGTGAAGCACTAGAAACTGATGTCAAACCTATTTTTTTAACTTCATCTTATATAGTCATGTATATAATAAACCGCCTCAGAATTCTTGTTCCAAAGGGTAGATGGATCATTTTTCAACATATCCTATTGCCATCTTCAGAATGTTCCTCACGTAATATATCGTTATATATTACATATGGGTTATATAGGATGCTGTCTGAATCAACTGGCTTCTTCTTGGCAATTAGTCAGTATGATGATGCCTAGAATTGGAAAAATATCTGACTCTGCTTTCTTATTGTATTTGGTTTTCAGAATAAGGTGTCACTATCTTTTAAAAATTCCCTTCCTATAAAGTACTTCTGTTGGAATGATTGATCACAATAGTTACAAGTATTTGCAACTTCTATGAATGCTGTGAACACACACTCAGCTGCCATACTGTGCTCACAGATCCACTGCAAACACAGAGAACAGGATTAGTGCTACTGAGTCATCTCATGTAGGCTTATCTCATGTACGTGTGCATGGACAGAAATTCATGCAGATCCTACAAGTTCCTATTGGTTTCTGGTTAGTTTTTCTGACTTCTGGAAACTCTGAATGGATGTCTCTGTATGTGGAGCAGAGTGACCAAACTTTAGTGTGACTCAAGAAAGTCTCCATTGCATTCAGACTTAAGTCTCCTTTAGAGATGTTAGGGTGAACCATCATGGGGTAGAGTTACCAAATGCATCCTTTTGACTTTGGAGTCTATTTTACCCAAATTGGCTGCACTCTCTACCCAGGCTTTAAAAGTCTCTCAGGAATAGATTGGCACAAACCAACTCATAATACAGGCACCTGGTTATCTTATTCTAGGATATTCTTAGCAATCCAACCCGACCCCGTCTTCTGATATAATATACCTTGACTGTTTGTCTTAAATTTTAAACAGAAAAAGCTGTATGTTGTTAATGATAGCAAGTCCTTGCTTGGTCTCTGGCCCACAAGGCTAAAATTTCCCAAAAAAGTCAGTTTCAGGGTATATATTACTAGTATGTATTTCTCAAATATATATCGTTTTGTTTCCAGACCATCTCCAATTTTCCTCCTTACTTCAAGTGGTGGCTCCCAGAACAGAGTACAGTCTTCTTTAGGAGAATGATTACCCCTAAGCAGGAGACATTATTGCCCCGGGAAATTGGTTTGTCTGTGTGGAAGAGGGCTGGGATCAGAGTTATATAATGTGGTTTCTAGGGCTAGTTCCCCATCGATTTGTTCGGCTTGGAGCAAGTCTCCTAATAATCTCTTTTGGAAGCAGTTTCCTCGATGGCAAATGGGAATTGCTATTCCCTCCATGGCTACTTAACAGGGTTGGTGTAAGGACACACAGTTAGGTGGAAGTTACGAAAGTGCCTTGGAAAAGTTAAAATGCCTCCACAAATGTGAGCTACTATTAATGAAAAGAAGTTTTAAAAGCTCAGATCATTTGCCTAACGTTGGTTTCTCCAGGGCTAAGAATGCATTTTAAAATTATACTTGCACACTATTTCAAAGGATCCTTTTAATCATCACATTAAAAGATTTCATTAGGGCTGTCACTATTAATTTTATAACAGTGTGCTGTACCAGGTCAGCCTTTAAAATTTTGATTGCCCCCTTTTGCCTGAAGATGGCTGAAGGAGTTTACAATCCCTTCTTCCATATTCGTAAAGCACAGACCAAAGCATGTGAGAAAGTCACACACTTCATTAAAAGACTTCTACTAAGTCTAGTACATCCTTTTTACCTAATTACTGGAAGAAATTTTGTGTGAATATTACACTTAGGGACTTATGGTTTTGTGCACATTCTAAGTCTAGGTTGTCAAGTCAAATATATGGAGGTTTGTGCTAATTGATTTCCAAGATCCTTCACAGCTCAAAAATTTAGTAAATAATTTGTGACCATATAAGTCAGGTATTATTATTGTTATTCTTATTTTAAGAGAAAAATGCCTACAATTTTAAACTATTTTCTTCTTAACCCTTAACATGGATGGCTGACTGCTTCTAACAGATAACGTTTTGAAGAAAGGTACCAGATATTTTGAGGGGTTCATTTTAAATATCATTCGGTCATGTAGACAACTGGGAGGTCTTTTAACAGTTAAATATGACAAAAATATGGATTTCTGATGTATAAATCAATATACAAATCTATGTAATTCATAATGGTTTTCATTAGAGCACCTTTAAGAAAACATTCTGTAACATGGAGTTGAGAGCTTGAATTAGATGTAATGAAAAGGCGTGAGTTTCTATTAGAATTGTGTAATTCACATACCAAATACTTACATAAAAGTTAATACAAAGTTGTAAAACATACTACTTGTTTTATCCTCCAAGTCATCAACTTCAGAAAATTACTTACTGTAATTTTTAAGTTATACTTGCTGTAATTTTTGCTATTATTAGAAGATTAAGTTCCCAACTCTAAATGTTTATAAGGAAACACATATTGGAGCAATTTGAGAAATTAATTCTTCCTCCTGAGAACAGCTGAAAAAGTAACGTAACTGCCCCCTGAGGATTGTCAGAGCCTCTTCCTAGAACTGCCAGGGAGCTGATTATTTGGTAAAACAGTGAGAAGCAACACTACATCCCTTTACCAGCACACAAACCTGAGAGAAGCCCTTTTTCCCCATATTCACGGATTTTCACCACTCTGAACCAGAGGTTAGTGAACTGTCCTTAAGTGTCCTCACCATCCATTTCCTCCCTGCCAAAGGCAGAAAGATTGTAAGCTCTATGAAAAAATATATGTTCTTTGGATACGTAGTATTTATTCTGTCATAAGTTCCATCAAGCTTGATTATGTGTAAGATGACTATTGCTTCTCCTTAATTTCATAATAGGTATTTTATCACAGCTGTTCAGGTGAGAAAATGTGACGCTTCTTTTTTCCTGTGGAGCCGGTATTATTATTACTGAAATATGTTTCCTAAAGACTTTTTTCTTTATCCAAACCCTTTCCTTTGCCTCCTTGCTTTTTAAAAAATATCTAATTGGTGTATAATCCACATATAATCAGATTCACTCTTCCTAGTTGTCAACTGAAAAAAAGGCACAACGTGAGAGTTGTGAGTTCAGTTTTATTTGGGGCAAAATGAGGACTGCAGCCCGGGAGACAGCATTTCAGAGAGCTCTGAGGAACTGCTCCAGAGAGGTAGGGGGGAATATCAGTGTTATATATGATTTTAGTGAAGGGGGGGGTACACGAAGTGGGGCACACACTTTGGCAGGGCCTTGCTGCTGGTCACGAGGAGTAGACGTCACCATGAAGGAATTTAGTGCTTTTCTAGATAGGAGGAGATGCAAGAACTGGGCTCATAAAATCTTCTCCTGAAAATATCTAACTATGGAAGACCCGAAGACCTGTCCTGCCAGTTTTTCCCAGAGCACAGAGTGCCTCATTCCTGCTCTCCACCCTGAACTCTTTTCAGGGGGTGTTGAAGGTCAGCAGCTGCAGTGGCTCATGATTTAATCCTTGTAGAGGTAGGTGGCAAGTGCTATTTTGTAGCTGGCACAGTGAACAGCTCAAGGAGTTGTCTCTCTTCCTTTTTCTTTTATGTATTTCACTACCAGCCATGGCTCTACCTCAGGGAATATGGAACCAGACACAAGCCCGTATTTTTGTCTTTTCCGCAGTGCCACCACAACAAAGGGGATTGACATTCTAGTCACTAACAGTTGGTTTAGTTCTTGTCCTTCACCAAAGAGTCGAAAGAAAATTAAATAATGGGTATGGTTGAGGCATCTGTCTTTGACTGAATGAAACACTGTCAGAGGATGGAGTGGAGGGATGGTCTTCATTCCTTGCCGTTTATGCAAATGGGTTCTTTATCTCATCGAATGTTCTGCTTCAGAACTCTTCAGAGCTGAGAAATCTGGAGACATGATTTGATCTGTGCTATCCTCATCTTTTACTGAAGAATTTCCATTTTAAAACGCTTGATGCCCAGGGCATTACCAAGATCGCATTAAATGCTTTAAAATTAGTCATTTAAAATTCATGATTAAGCCTTTATAGTGATCAGGATTCACTACATTATGGTATGGTTATAATCAACCCCAAAATCTCAGTGTCCAAACACCAAAAAACCCTAATTTCTCACTCATGCTTTGTATCTGTTTATGGAGTTCTATTCATTGTTCATGTACAGGAACCAAGGACCTGGATTTTCCATCTCATGATGCCTCTGTTATCACCATGAGAGGGTAAAGGGGACCTGACAATCCTGTGCTGGCTTTTAAAACGTCTCAGAAGTGACATATGTCACTTTCACCAATATTTCATTGACTGAAAAGTCCCATGGCTAACTTCAAGGGCGGGGTCAAGAAAATACAGTCCCTGCCATGTGTCTGGAAATAAGGTGAACCAGAAAATGTATAAAGAGTCTCTTACAAGCCATGATAAAAACAAAGAGTTAGGGCTTCCCTGGTGGCGCAGCGGTTGCGCGTCCGCCTGCCGATGCAGTGGAACCGGGTTCGCGCCCCGGTCTCGGAGGATCCCACATGCCGCGGAGCGACCGGGCCCGTGAGCCATGGCCGCTGAGCCTGCGCGTCCGGAGCCTGTGCTCCGCAACGGGAGAGGCCACAGCAGAGGGAGGCCCCATACCCCAAAAAAAAAAAAAAACAAAAAAAAAAACAAAGAGTTAAACACAGATATACAGATGGTCGTCACCTTAGCATATTAGCTGCACAGCATGATTATGTTCATTTGAGAACCTTGATAGTCTAAAAAGTAGAATCAAAATTACAGCCTCACTTCTGGAAAAGAAAGACAGTTTTAAAGTGACAATATGTCCTATAGTGATTTTTTTTCCAGTGTTTCTCCTTGTCATCGGCTTTGCTAAGCCAAGACTTTTTCTTGCTCTGTCCAAACTGTTTCCGTTCAATTACATGGTGATGAAGATACTTGTGCTCTAAGTTCTAGTCCATTAATGGGTATGTTACACAGCTGTGACTCGACCATGAAGATGACAGACTGTTATGAACTTCCATAGCATATCTTTATTTTCTGATAGACTTGCTGGCAGCAGTGAGCTGGTTAAAATAGAAATTGTGGGCTTCCCTGGTGGCACAGTGGTTGAGAGTCCGCCTGCCGATGCAGGGGACACGGGTTCGTGCCCCGGTCCGGGAAGATCCCACATGCCGCGGAGTGGCTGGGCCCGTGAAGCCATGGCCGCTGAGCCTGCGCGTCCGGAGCCTGTGCTCTGCAACGGGAGAGGCCACAACAGTGAGAGGCCTGTGTACCGCAAAAAAATAAAAATAAAAAGAAATTGCAACAGTAACAACCATGGAGGTGGTTCACAGACACGTCAAGTCACGAGGCAGCATCTGAGTTGCAGAGAAAGAAGAACCCCTGGGCCAGTTTACCAGAAAGAGTGGGACAGTGGGCTGTTTTGCAGATACAGGAA
>NC_041214.2:45159376-45160628 GCF_002837175.3 Physeter macrocephalus | reverse complement strand
GGCCACAGCAGTGAGAGGCCCGCGTACCGAAAAAAAAAAAAAAAAAAAAAGAAATTGCAACAGTAACAACCATGGAGGTGGTTCACAGACACGCCAAGTCACGAGGCAGCATCTGAGTTGCAGAGAAAGAAGAACCCCTGGGCCAGTTTACCAGAAAGAGTGGGACAGTGAGCTGTTTTGCAGATACAGAAACCCCCACCAGGTGGAAAAAGTTAACTATATGCTGCCCACAAGCTCGTAGACCCCAGAACAGTTGGAACCAGAAGGTTGATGATGCCAACTCCCAATTACCTCACCACCAACCAGTCAGAATAATGTTTACAAGCTCATCATACACCCCACAACACCCCTCCCTCATCCTGTCTTTGAAAACCTTTTCCTGAAAGCCTTCTGGGAGTTCAGGGTCTTTTAAACACTAGCTACCTGGACTCCTTGCTTAGCCCTGCAATAAATGCTTCACTTTCCTTCACCACAACCCAGTGGCAGTAGATTGGCTTCACTGCATGCGAGTAAGTGGACCCAAATTTGGTTCAGTAACAAAACCTTGCTAGGCAGGTTAGCACCCCATGGTGTCCTAGGACGTTGGTTTAAGGAAAAGCTCTGGCTGGGGCCATTCATCATATGCCTTTTCCTTTTGCTGCAACTTACCAGGCAACTTGATATCCACTAGTTCCAGCAAAGGAGCCGCCACCAGGGAAGCCCCTAAGAGACTTCTTTAAAGAATCACTGTCGTCCCAGAGAAGATGAGGGGACTATTAATCTTCCTTTCTCTACAGAGAACAAACTTAAGCTATTTATCAGGGGAATACTCTCCAGTCAAATGCAATACAGTCACAATCTTTACTGACTCAATTCAGGAGACATTTATTGAGCATCTACCTTGCACAACAGAGTTTTAATACCTTAATTGGTTTTATCAGTTTGTTAAATATTTATTAGAAATTTCTCATTTTACCAATTGAGAAATCTACAGCCCAGATTTAGGGCTGGAATGTATATCTTCTATCGTTTATGAATTCAGGATTCCTACTTTTAGGGGCTGCTGCAATAGCTATAGCCTTTTTCTCAGGAACTCTGTGGATCAGGAAGAGGAAAAGACAGGTGGGCACATAATTAGAAGTGCACAGGGGCTTCCCTGGTGGCGCAGTGGTTGCGCGTCCGCCTGCCGATGCAGGGGAACCGGGTTCGCGCCCCGGTCTGGGAGGATCCCACATGCCGTGGAGCGGCTGGGCCCGTGAGCCATGGCCGCTGC
>NC_041214.2:45143274-45159299 GCF_002837175.3 Physeter macrocephalus | reverse complement strand
GCCACAACAGAGGGAAGCCCGCATACCACAAAAAAAAAAAAAAAAAAAAAAAAGAAGTGCACAGTACCTTGTATTGTATGTCAAATACATTATTATTTACCATTTGTTTAGTTCTTAATATGTCCACGTATTAGTTTAGGTGCCAATTCACAAAAACAATTCCTTTACTCTTCACAAAACCCATAAAAGACTGATGAACTAAGAATTAGAGGTGTTAAATAACTTGCCCCATTTATTCATCCAAGAATTAGATCCCAATTCAGGTGCTTAGCTACAATGCTAAACTGTCTCAATAAACGTGTTGATAGGAAAGAGTACAAGGTAGGTAAAAATAAGAGCGGCAGGGTAAAAGGGTCCAAAGGAAAGCTGGGTTCCCACAATCTATAATGGATGGCCTTTCAGCATCCTCCCCACTCTTTGCACTCTTTCTCCTCCAATTCTGGTCTGGTTTTTCTTCTAACATTATATGTTAATTTATCATTTCTACTGATTATAGTTGTTCTCTGCTACACTCCACTTTCCCTTCCCTTGACTAGACTGTAGGCTTCATGCAGGCAGGGGTGTTTGTTTCATTCTCTATGAATATCAAGTGCCTAGAATAATACCTGACACATAGTAAGAGCTCCATAAATGTTTGCCAAGTATAAGGCCTCAATAACCTTAATTGCAAGAATGCCTCCTAGAAAGCACAGCAGTATTTCCAGATGATTGTGAAATTTTTAAGTTTAAAAATGGGAACAAAAGTGTAAAAAGTATGAGGACACTGCCCAAGGTAAATAATCTTAGAAATCTGGGTGTGACCAAGAATGTATTATAAATGCATATGTTACATGTTGCTTGTGATTGAGGTAGTTGGTGTTGGTATCCTTATTGATGGAAGAAGACAGCTAATCAGCTTATGCTTTCTTTCATATGACTTGGATTTCAAATAAGATTTTCTTTTTCAGGGAAATCTGAAAGGTAATTAGAGGAGATTTTGCCTTGCCTTTGCCTTTCCCATCTGCCCTTTGAGCCATCTGGATCTGCTGACACATCATTTCCTCTGTCTTTATGTCCCAGTCAGAGCAGAGTCCCTGGCTTTCACTGTGGGTGACCGGATACTGTCAGGGAACTTCCTTTGCTGGGTGAGTTTAGGCCAGGTGTCCTGACTTTTCACCTGGATTTCTGTGCAGATCTGCAAAGAAGCCAGAGATTGGCTGTAACTCCTGTTCAGGTTTCAGCACCATAGACCCAAATATGCCAATAAAGTTATGAAAGGCAGCATCCATCTGAATATAGAAACTACCTAGTTCTGCCAGGATCACATAAATCCTGAAGTGCTTTTCATTCGCGCTGGAAACGAAAGTGTCGAAAGCCTTCTGGACTTCATGGTGATAGTGTTGATGCTCTGGACTCTGCCGTGAGGTAGTGGGCATCACAATCCCTAGTGGGTTTCCTTTCTTTGTCTCTTACCACCTGTTGGTTGAGAGACTAGGCATGAGGGTCAGGTGATTACTTTTTAGCTTAGGTTTTGGGACATTGGTGCTTTGAGCTATTGAGAGAACATTAGAAATCATATCTTGAAGGCTAACTGTTGAAGCAAGAATAGACAGCCCCAAAACAGATGGGTCGCAATATCAAGAGGCTAGACAGGAAGTGGTGGCCTATGCACAGAACCAAAACTGGGTGAACATTTAGGAACCTATCAACAAGGCTGCGTTAGGCTGGCACACAGGGCTAGGGGAGGAACTGCTGACTGGAGTTCTGAGGCAAAGGTAAAAGGCACTTTTCTGTGATTCCCGTACGACCTATGTGCGCACATCAGGTGCCCATACATCAGCCTCCCAGAATAGGCCTATATTGACCAGCAGAAAAAAATGAATGTCACGCTGTCTGAAACGACAGTCAAGACAGACATCCTCGTTGCCACCTCCCCTGCAAAAGCCCTAGGATGTTATACTTTAACCAAACCCAAACTTTTCTCTTTCACCTTCTTCCTATTTTTTTCCACTATTGATGGTAAACAGTTCACTAACAGGCTTGTGAGTTCAGACATGCAGGAAAAAAGAGCCCAGCTCCCTTACGTCAAAGCTACATATGTTGGTATCAGTAATTTTTTGACTAAATGCCAAGAAATCTGCCAGTACTTTTTTGACTCAATGCCGAGATGATTTGGGCAATAAACACCTTAACAGAACCTAAAGAGTCATTGCAAAAATTAGGTTTTTGTACCATAACTATACTTTTAGAATAGGCCCTACTTATTGCTGCCCAGTGGACATTAGGCCATACAATGTAGAAGTAGCAAATGCTGAGAGCTGGGCATAACTGGACCCCAGGGAGCCCAGGGCAGGGCTTCTAGGGGAAGCTGTCACCCTTCACTTGATTATTGAGTTGTACGGTGCTGAATGGGCTCCTTCAGGGTTTCATGTTGGTCACTGACACAGAGCATGGGAGAGCCGATACTGCAGTCAAATTCACACTCTTAAGTGCCTGATGTCATTGTCTGCTCTTAGCACTAAGCACCAAGCTTGGTGCGGTGTGTGGTCTACAGCCCAAGGAGCCTGGCAGGCTCCCCACTGAATGCATCTCTAGTCTGCCCGAGAGCTCTGTTCAGGCTCAGGGGGGATGTGCTGGGATGGATCAGCACTTTTTGCCCAGGATGTGGGTGGGAAAGTGACAATTCAGGAGCCCCTAAAATGAATTTCCAAAGTTAAACAACAACGGCCAACACTCCCCTTGAACTTGAAGTAGCCTATTTGGGGCCTGGCATTAATGAAGTTGCGGAGTACATCTTGGAGAAAAGAAAATGCCAAATTATAAATTTTTCAGCTGTAATATTGAACCAAATTTTAATCACTGATCTTTGACATCTTTCTTCTCTTCCGTAGAGTGGTTTGTAAGCAAACCCTCCTTATCATGGCATGTTGCACTGAGTTCAGTAAGTTGGCTCCCTATCTTAGAGGAAGGATTTCCTTTTGTTCAGTGACACTTCCTCTGAGCACCAAGGGGGTGCCATTCATTTCTACCACAATGGAATATGATAATTAAATCTGTGTTATCCTATCCTTTCTCTTAAGAATCTTAGAAATATATCCTGTTGCCTCTTGGCCTCACAAGACCAAAGCCTTGGCCGGGTGTAGGGCCACAGTTACATGGAGACTGCTGTCTGCACAGAAGGAACACAGCAGTGGCTTCTGTATCCTGTTTCTAGAATGGCATGTCTTAGCTCTCAGACCCTCATTTTTAAAGTATAATTTAGATTGCTGACCTCTGAGTAAACAACTGCCTGTGAGCCAAATCCTGCCCACTGCCTGTTTTCATATGACCAAGAACTAAGTATAATTTTTACATTTTGATGATAGAGAATACTGAATTTGGACACAAATTAAGTGATGTGGTCTCTTGGCCCATAAAGCCTAAAATGTCTACTATCTGGCCGTTTATAGGAAAATGTTGCAAATGTCTCACTTAAATGCATGCATAATTAAATAATAATAAATTTAAGTAACTTTGTGGCACACCTAGACACTGTTTTTATCCCCATACATGCTGGCTCATGAGATTTATGGAATGTGAAAATTTTGTTAAATGAATAAAGTCAAAGAATTTCAAAATCAGAATCAGACTGGAGGGCTTCCCTGGTGGTGCAGTGGTTGGGGGTCCGCCTGCCGGTGCGGGGGACGCGGGTTCGTGCCCCGGTCCGGGAGGATCCCGCGTGCCGCGTAGCGGCTGGGCCCGTGGGCCACGGCCGCTGGGCCTGCGCGTCCGGAGCCTGTGCTTCGCAACGGGAGAGGCCGTAGCGGTGAGAGGCCCGCGTACCACACACACACAAAAAAAACAAAACACAACAACAACAAAAATCAGACTGGATAATTAAATGGAAGAGTAGTTCTAAGAACTGCATCACGAGGAAGTCATTTTTGCATTGGATTATTCCAGAGAGATGAATCTGAGACAGGCTGGGACCCTCTGCTGCAGTGCTTGCACCTGGACAAATGTGTCCTTGAGCAACAAAATACAAAGAAACTACAAGGGACTAAAAATAGCTGTGTGCATGCACAGTTGGGGCAAATTATGGACAACAAGATACAAAAAGACCAAAAACCCAACTGCCACTTCTGAAGAGCAGAGGGCAAAAGCAGGGCACTGCACATGCCCCCTGCACTCAACACCACCTAAGAGGCGGGCAGACCACCTAAGTCAAACCTCCAGCCTGAGCCCTGGACACACCCCTCCCCTCACCCCATGTAAGGAACCAGCTCGCTCCACCTTGGGGAGCAAGCAAGGGAACCTGTTACTTGTTCTCGCTCCCCTCTGCTGCAGCAGGGGCCCCAGTAAAGCCTTGCCTGAATTTCTTGTCTGGCCTCTTACCAATTTCTATTGATTAAGGAAGGCCAAGAACCCTGGTTGGCAACAAATCCATCCATACAAGTGGCATACTTAAAACAACCTAGGATTCAGGTTGGTTAGAGTCATCCTTGAAGTCCACCTGAAGATGAACTGCTGGAATATATTTCAGGTTGGAGGCAACCTTTCTAGCAGACCTTTCAAACTTTAAAATTAGCCCCGAATCCCTGGGAATTGCTAAAATGCGGGTTCTGAAGTGGCAGGTCTGGAGCTCAGCCTGAGATTCTGCATTTCTTGCAGGGATGCGAGGCTGCTGCTCTATGGTTTGCAAGTCAAGAAGAAAGACTCTGATACCTTCTTTTCATCAAAACATCAACACTTTTCCCTTGAGCTGTGATGCAGCCTGACTGCAGAGGTAGTGCTTTGCCCTTGAAAGCTAAGATCATAAAAATCACAAAACACCTGGACCAAGTTTTTGTTTTACTGACAGCATTTTATAGCTTTGGCATTCCATCAATCAGAAGTTGGTATGGAAATTATAAAGAACAATTGCCTCAGACTGTGTATGTCTACCTGGAGGCAAAAGTGACAGTCTGATGGCTGTCCCTGTGAAATAAAAATGCCATCTATTAATTGGGCCATACAAACAGCAGACAAATGCTGATGGAGAAAAAAAGTGATAATCTATAATAACCACAGATAACTCACATATTCTAACAGAAGCTAATTGTTATCGGGGTTATACTAAAATTCATCCCATCTGTGCCTGTAAGTACCACTGTGCGCTGACTATTCATGATGGGAGATTATGCAAAATGGTAAAGCTTTGAATTTTAAAATTATTCTGACTTCTAAATTATGCATTATTGGTAATAAACATGGCTTGTAAATAAACTAACAGATTGAATTAACAGCTTCCTTCTTTTGATAACTGAGTCAGTCTTTTGATGGACTTACTTCTAATACGTCTTTTATTGGTATAGATTTATTTATGGAGACGGCCTCCCTCCCTCCCTTCCTTCCCCCCTTTGTTCTCCCCTCTTTCTTCCACTTTTTATTTTTTGCTTTCTTTTCTTCTTTTTTTTTTTGTGTGTGTAGATTTCCTGGTATTTAAGGCAGAAAGACTTTGCTAGATCTTATATTTATGTAATACATGGTGACAGAGGAAAAAAAAAATTCAGTCTTTTTTAAGATCCACAGTCACATAAAGAAATGATTTGTGGAACCAAGAAGGATATGTCTATAAAGCAAACCAAGAAAAAAGAATTTGATGTTATTATTAATGAAGTAGGTGGCACATCTTTTCAAAATCCCATTTTAGCTGGGCAGTGATTTGCAATGAAAGCTGACATGTTCATTTTTGCCAGGCTAACAAACCCAAGGCCTATTGAAAGTCAGGGCAAAGAAAAAAAAAAGAAAGAAAAAAAGAGAAAATCCTTTAATAGCCCTGAGTTTTTGAGGCAGAATTTTGGTTCCTTTCCCTTTAGAAAGTTAATTCTTAACTCTATTTGTTATCACAATCTTGCTGATATGATGGAGATCAATCAAACAGAAGCCATGCAGTTATTTCTAAGAATCTTCCCACAGACTAATTGTAAATAATTGTTAATTCAGGAGTGGGAAAGTTTGAGGCACTCTTCTCTCTATGGTTGTTTTGTAAGACTTTTTTTTTTTTAGACTAAAAATGCAATTGCTTGGAGTAATTTGTGCTCAAGATTTCTGGGTTAAGCTGTAAAATGTTTGGCTGTCATAAAATAATAAGTACGTTTAGTCTATTAATTATGTGTCCTATCACATGTTCTCTCTCCTTTGATTAAGTCATATGACTAATCAGGGCATACAGGAGACAACTGACGTTTAAAAATAGTTTCTTACTAGATCTATCTGGGCTATAATTCTTTCTCGTTTTAACAGAACAGATTTTAATACTTATGAATATTTTAGAGTTCTACTTAGATGGTTTTTCCCCCTTCAGTGAAAGAACTATCATGAAATTGAATTTCTTTTCTTTTATAACAAGCATGGTCCATGCACTGGCTGGAAACTCTCTTTTCTTGCTAGAGGCAGTTCACACAGTAACTAATCCTAATTCATCTGTAGGTAGGAACCGTTTATAACATTAGATTTATCAAGCACGTTTGACTAATAAGAATTTGTATCTGATTTTGGGCCAAGATGTTAAGACCCTTGTCTAGTAGGACAATTATTCCATGGCACCTGAGGGTGAGGCTGACATTGCAGTAGTATTCTGATTTCCAGAAGAAATACATAATTCTGTGGGGGAAATTGTTTCATTTCCAGGTTTTAGGAAATCAAACAACCCTCTAGAACAGGGGTCCCCAACCCCCGGGCCACAGACTGGTACCACACAGCAGGAGGTGACTGGCGGGTGAGCCAGCAAAGCTTCATCTGCTTTTACAGCCACTCCCCATTGCTCGCATTACCGCCTGAGCTCCACCTCCTGACAGATCAGCGGTGGCATTAGATTCTCAAAGGACCCGGAACTCTACTGTGAAAGGCAAATGCGAGGGATCTAGGTTGCATGCTCCTTATGAGAATCTGATGCCTGATGATCTGAGTAGGAGCTGAGGCAGTGATGCTAGTGCTGGGGAACGGCTGCAAATACAGATTATCATTAGCAGAGAGGTTTGCACAGAGACCATAATAAATCAATTGCTTGCAGACTCATATCAAAACCCTATTAGTGAGTGGCAAGTGAAAACAAGCTCAGGGCTCCCACTGATTCTGCATTATGGTGAGTTGTATAATTATTTCATTATATATTACAATGTAATAATAATAGAAATAAAGTGCACAGTAAATGTAATGTGCTTGAATCACCCCGAAAACATCCCCCCTTCCCTGGGTCCGTGGAAAAATTGTCTTCCACGAAACTGGTCCCTGGTGCCAAAAAGGTTGGGGACCGCTGCTCTAGACCCTTAATATGTTCTTTTAAACTGTATTTTTAAAAGATTAATTAAGTGCTAGAAAATAACAAATGAGCATTACATCAGCTTTTCCTGTAGAATGTGGTTGACTCAAACTTCCAGAGCCCAACTTAAAGAGTGAGAGCAGGGGCTTCCCTGGTGGCGCAGTGGTTGCGCGTCCGCCTGCCGATGCAGGGGAACCGGGTTCGCGCCCCGGTCTGGGAGGATCCCACATGCCGCGGAGCGGCTGGGCCCGTGAGCCATGGCCACCGAGCGTGCGCGTCCGGAGCCTGTGCTCCGCAACGGGAGAGGCCACAACAGAGGGAGGCCCGCATACCACAAAAAAAAAAAAAAAAAAAAAAAAAAAAAAGAGTGAGAGCAAATTTATGAGTCACCTAGTTTCTTCATATGAATCCTGTCATATGTATTAACATTTCAAATTAAAGATCTTCTGTATCTATGAATTTAATTTGATGATAAATATGACCCTTTGTTTCTATTTAATAACTTTTCCCAGAAGTTAATGTTTCTATTCCCTATGGCTTTTCAGAAACAATATCCCTTATGTAAACTGGTGGAGCCACTATGGAAAACAGTATGGAGATTCCTCAAAAAATTAAAAATAGAGTTGCCGTATGATCTAGCAATCCCACTCCTTGGCATATACCCAGACAAAACTATAATTCGAAAAGATACATGCACCCCAATGTTCATAACAGCACTACTTACAATAGCCAAGGAAATAAACTACATGTCCATTAACAGATGAATGGATAAAGAAGATGTGAGATATATATATATATATATATATATATATGTATAAAGAAATACTACTCAGCCATAAGAAAGAATGAAATAATGCCATTTGTAGCAACGTTGATAGACACAGAGATTATTATACTAAGTGTAGTTAAGTCAGAAAGAGAAAGACAAATACCATATGATATCACTTATATGTGGACTCTAAAATATGACACAAATGAACTTATCTATGAAACAGAAACAGACTCACAGACATAGAGAACAGAGTTATGGTTGCCAAGGAGGAGGGGTTTGGGGGAGGGATGGGCTGGGAGTTTGGGATTAGCAGATGCAAACTATTATGTATGTATATAACTGAATCACCTTGCCATACACCAGAAATTAACACACGTTGTAAATCAGCCATACTTCAATAAAATAAAAACAATCACCCTTGAAAGAGAACTTATATTGCTGATAGAAAATGTGTAGATAGGACATTCATTTAGGGTGTTCTGGCCGTTCTAGACCCTACTTATTTAAACCTATGGGTCATGGATTCCTGTGCTTACGTATGTAAACACGTGGACCTCAGTCTGCAGAGCTAGGGTTCCATCTGAAAGCTGTCGTTCAAAGTAAAGCTACGTAATGCCTGGTGAGGCAAGGATCCTTGGCTCACTTTTCTTTTATCACCATATGTTCTCTCCAAATACCACCTGATGCTCTGTTAACAGTGGGGAGAGTAGCATTTTTGTAGTTTAATTATAGAATTATGAACTTTTACACAGATGATTTTTGTATGTTCTATAGCTGTTTCTAGAAGTTAGCCCTGTCTCTTTAACACAATACTAAATTCCCCAAGGGTCTGACCTGCCTTGTGCTCTTCTGTTTTCCTCTATTACCCTGAAATATTTGTTTTATAACCTTAAATTATATTTTTGTGCACCTCCCTTTCTGCACCACTCTCACTCCTGAATACAACTGCTCCTAAATTAGCTCACGGAACAAGAGACAATCTCTATAGCAGACATAATTGGCTCTAGCTAATGTTTACTGTTACTTGTCATTCACTGCCTTCTGTAGAGTGAGTTTTCTCACTGTTTTCTTATTTTCAGAATTATGGTCTGCTATAGATTTTACCTTCTGAATATGAACTTTTGTAGACTCCTAGGATGTGGACAGGTGGGTTTTACAAGTAAACATTATGAATGGAATTCAGTGCTTGGGAATTCAATTCCAATTGAATTCAATCCCCATGCCAGTTCTGGCATGAGAATCCCAGAGCAGGCAAACGAATGTGCCCTGGGTCCTCAGTTGCTCTTTGGCGATTACAGCAAAGTTCTGATGGAAAATCGACTCTTTGTCAAGACTCGAACACTGACCTAATAGGATCAACTGCTTAAGGAAAAGCAATTCACCTGTAGGAAATAGTCTTGACCCCTCATCTCTTTCCGTGATTTAAAGTGGGGCGATTGGAGAAATAAAGTGGAGAAAACATCTTCTTTGAAGAGCAATGATCCATTTACCATCATATTGTCATAGCCTGTTTCATTTTCTAATACTGAGTTAAATATACTTTATCTAATTACGTTTTTGAATTTAAGATGGCATCTTATTTACTGTTTAATACACAAATACCAAAAGAATATTTCATTCATCACATAATTTTCTCTTTTAAAAAAATTTTTTTTTGCATTTGTCATGAAATGGGATCACTATGATCAGCTGTTTGAATCCTGGTGCAGTGCCACATTATTTTCTTCCAAAGACATTCTTTTCTTTTTCTTCCACTCTTTCGCACACTGTTGCCAGCTGATGAAACTGCTGTTTAAAGTAGTCAATTTTGAAGTCCATTACTTCTGTACCTTTGTACTTACAGAGCTCATAAATTAAGCTTCCTACTAGTTTGCTTTCTTCTTGAGGCTGACCTCCACACACTTGAAGGAGACTCATTTGATCCTGTGGCTCCGCGAACACGTTTCTCCCCCATTTGCCTGATGCTCAGAATAAAAACAACTCTATTTGTGGCATCACCAGTACTAAGACGCTATTAAATTGCAGGCACTTTTTCAGTTGTGACTGAAGATAGCGTCTAACTACAGAACTAACAGTGGAGTGTATAAACCGGATTAAACAACCAAACCCTGCCGTGTCAGAGTAGTAGCTGTTCGAAAAACAAAGTAGTTCACAAAAAACGCCCAATATAATGTGAACCTTTTAAAAAATAGGCTCCAAACTAGTTTAAAATATAGGCTATGATACAAATGCATATGAAATGTTTCTCTGGACAATTCTCAAGGATGAAAAATGAAACAATAATTATAAAAAGATAATGAAGTGGATAGCTTGTGATCAATGACTTTGATCAATGAATCTCATCCTGATTAGAAAATACAGCTTCCATTTTCATGTTTGGGTAGGAAAACTTTTCTCCCCCAACGAAGGGTCTAATATCTTACATTTGCATTAGAATTCATGGCACATTTCTTTGTCCACTGGCTATTCTGAGAAAAATGAACTCTGTTTTAGTGGGCTGGTTTTGAACACAGTTGACCCTTGAACAACACAGGTTTGACTTGCACAGGTCCACTTACAGGCAGATATTTTTCAATAGTAAATACTACAGTGCTACAATAATAGTATAAAATAGGTGTTATTATATGCTATTTTCAGGCAAGGAAGTGAAGGCTGAGAATCTTATGTAACTTGTATAAAATTTCACAGTCTTTTAGTGGTAGTGCTGAAATTCCAATCAAGATGGTCTCACTTCATAGATAACTAATAGGGACCTACTCTTTAGCACAGGGAACTCTACTCAATGTTCTGTAATAACCTATATGGGAAAAGAATCTGAAAAAGAATGGACATATATATGTGTATAACGGATTCACTTTGTTGTACACCTGAAATTAACACAACATTGTAAATCAACTGTACTCCAATTAAAGTTTTTTTTTTTAAAAAAAAGACGGTCTCACTTTAAAGCCTGTGACCTAACTTAATGTTTTAGAACTTGGAAATAAAATCAAATGTATAGATGGTTCACTCTCCTCCTTCTTGAAACTGAAATTCTACTTTGTTTCATGAGTTTGAGTCCTATCTTGGTAATTTGCTGTGTAGTCCAGACTCTCTAGACCTAGATTCTAAATTCATCATCGCCAAGTTTACCTCCTCATACATCTTGTTCAAGAGCTGGAATCCTGTGCCCTTAACTCCACCACAAGAGTCCTGCTGCTTCCTGGCCGAAATTCTTGAAGCTTCCAAGTTAGATATCCAAGTATCACTCCCTTCCCCACATGGAATTCCCATGACTCTGCTCTGGTTATTCACTGGGAAGATGGTAAAAGTGGGAATATAATATAGTGGTTAAGAGCAAAGACTATAAAATCTTATTGTCGAGATTCAAAATTCAATTATGCCAACCCACTGTATAATGGGATAATAATATCCACCTCAGAGAGTTTTTATGAGGCTATAAGAAGCTAATCGATGCAAAGAGGTATGCAAAGCACCTGGCCCACGGTAATATGCCCAATAAATGGGAAATAATGTTGTTGCTCCCATTGTTATTAGATCATTTCTTTAGATATCCATATGTGGCCTTTCAGAAATAAGAAAGTCAGCATGCCAAGCTGAGACCAGATCACAGAGGCATGTAAAATGACTGAATCCTAGACATTTGTGTGTCTCATCCTGGGGTTGTGTACTAACACATACTCAGCTGTGTGCCAAAGTAAAACCGATTACTTTAATGTGTTTTCAAAAAGTAATTTGATATTTTTTCTCCTTGGGAAAAAGATTTTTATCTTTTCACTTTCTTTTCTTTAAAAATACATTTGTTTTTCTTCTCTAAGTTGCTTATACTCTTAGCAAGCTAAGGCATACGTAAGGAGATATTTAGGATAACAAAATAAGAACCAATATTCAAGTACCAGGCACTTTACTTCCTTTGCCTAATTTCACCCTTTTAGTAATGGTAAGAGGTTGGTGCTGATGTTTACTCCCATTGTAAAGATGGAGAAAGCAAGACCCAGAGAGAAGTAACTTTCTAATGAGTCATTTGTGCCCAACAGTGAAGCTCATGTGTTCTGTCCTTATATCATTCTGCATACTACCATTCTAGAACATCCTTGCAAATACATTTAGATGTTTCTAGACTCCATCAGGAGGTGAAAAACATAATGTTTCGTCTACACTCACGGAGCCTTCAATCAGTGGTAAGTTTTCTGGGCCTCTGACAATTGGTCATGAAAAGCTTTCTAATTAAAGGGTTCTTTTTTTAAAAAATTTTTTTTGGAGTAGAGTTGATTTACAGTGTTGCCTTAGCTTCAGGTGTACAGCAAAGTGAACCTGTTATACATATACATATATCCACTCTTTATTTTAGATTCCTTTCCCATATAGGTCATTACAGAGTATTCAGTAGAGTTCCCTGTGCTATACATAATTGAAGTTTTTTTGTTTGCTTATTTTGGTAACTTTTGATTTTGGAATAATTCCAAAGTTACTGAATAGTTTCAAGAATAATTCAAAGAGATGTTAGCAGGATGGTGAACTAGGAGGTCTCAATTCTTGTCTCCCATCCCCCAAGAAAAAACAACTAAAACAATGAATAAACAACTACATCACAAATGAAAATAGCTGTGAGAGAGCTCTGGAGTACAACAAAGAACGTACAAGAACCCAGAGGAGCAAAAATAGAGAGAACAGCTACATAGAAAAGTGAAGGAAGCATTGTGCCTGTGTCCCCCCATCCCCCTAACCCAGCACAGCTTGGCATTAGATGTGGTACATGTATACAATGGATTATTACTCAGCCCTAAAAGGGAACGAAATTGTGTCATTTGCAGAGATGTGGATGGACCTAGAGACTGTCATACAGAGTGAAGTAAGTCAGAAAGAGAAAAACAAATATCATACAATATTGCTTACATGTGGAATCTAGAAAAATGGTACAGATGAACTTATTTGCAAAGCAGAAATAGAGTCACAGATGTAGAGAACAAATGTATGGACACCAAGGGGGGAAAGGGAAGGTGGGATGAACTGGGAGATGGGGATAGATATATATACACTATTATGTATAAAATAGACAACTAATGAGAACTTAGTGCATAGCACAGGGAACTCTACTCAATGCTCTGTGGTGACCTAAATGGGAAGGAAATCTAAAAAAGAGGGGATACATGTATATGTATAACTGATTCACTTTGCTGTACAGCAGAAAGTAACACAACATTGTAAAACAACTATACTCCAATAAAAATTAATTAAAAAAAAGAGGGAGCCTCAAGGTGTTACTTCCCCAAGTGGGGGAAAAGGAGGTTAGGAGGACCCCAGAAACACCTACTGTGGACATCCATAGCTTTTGCCACTGAGGATCCCCTCTTTCTTCGCTGATGATGATCCCTGCTGCCAGAGCTGCCCCAGAGTCCACACCGCTGAGCTCCCCTGGAGAAGGAGCCAGAACTGCACTTCCCCTGCCCAGGACAAGAGCCATAATCCACTCCCACCCGTACACAACTGTGCACATGCCCTGGACCCCATCTCTGCAGCCATTCCACACGTGCTTATGTTTTGGACCACAGTGTCACTGTCTGTATGCCTGTGTGCCAAACCCAATGCCAAGACAGATCCTCTTGCCTACGACTTCCACCCATGAGGGAAAAAGAGAACAGGAAGACCCTAGAAGGTTTCACCACCAAGGATCCCAACAGCTTTCCCTGTTGTCACAAACACCAACAGCCTTGGCTCCCGAGGGCCCCCACAGTCTTGTCAACACTGATCGCAGCTGGCAGAGCCACAAAAGACTACATGCCCTCCTTGGAGCTGAGGAAGATGCTGTGTCCCACCAGAGCCAAAGCCACTGCCTCTCAACCAGGCAGTACCCTTGGACCAATGCATAGATGAAGGTCTTTCCACACTGAACCCAGACTGTGAAGTCTAGAAAAGTTACTACTATCTCAAATGCACAGACAGCAACACAAGGCTAAAAGAAACACAAAAAATTAAGGAAACGTGGCACTACCAAAGGAGAAAAAGAATTTTCCCATAATCAACTCCAAAGAATCAGAATAACTGTTTTCATAAACTCAGTAAGCTACAAGAGAACACAGAGAGACAATTCAACAAAATCAGGAAAACAGTATATGAACAAAATGAGAAGTTCTACAAAGAAATAAAAATTATAACAACAGAACCAAACAGAAATTCTGGAGCTGAAGGATACAAAGAATGAGATGAAAAATGCAATAAAGAGCTTCAGCGACACTTAAGCAGAAGAGGGAATCTGTGAACACTCAGTATAAAAAGTATTGTGTGAACACAATATAAAAAGAAGCAAACTCTGGCTATAAGAACACAATGTATGGGGGAGGGGATAAAATGCAGTGTTTTCTTTACATGATTAAAACTAAGTTTTTATCAACTTAAAATAGAAACCTATAACTGCAAGATATTTTATGCAGGTCTTAAGCTAATCATAAAGAAAAAACTTATTAGAGCCAAAAGAAAGAGAAGACTCAAAGCAAATCACTCTACAGAGTGAAATAAGTCAGAAAGAGAAAAACATTCTATAATATTGCTTATATGTGGAATCTAGAAAAATGGTACAGATGAACCTATTTGCAGGGCAGGAATAGAAAAGGCAGAGGTAGATAATGGACTTATGGATACCAAGGGGGAAAGGGAGGGTGGGATGAATTGGGAGATTGGGATTGACATATATACACTGTTGATGTATAAAATAGATAACTAATGAGAACATACTGTATAGCACAGGGAACTCTACTCAATGCTCTCTAATAACCTATATGGGAAAAGAATTTAAAAAGAGTGGATATATGTGTATATGTGTAGCTGAGTCACTTTGCTGTAAGTCCTCATTTATCAATAATTGCTTTAAAACATGGATTAAACTCACCAATTAAAAGGGATAGAGTGGTCAAATTAAAAAAAAAAACAAGATCCAACAATATGCTGCCTCTGAGGGACTCACTTTAGATTTAATGATACACATAGGCTGAAAATGAAGGATTGGAAAATATAGTTCCTGCACATGGTAACCAAAAGAAAGCAGGAGTGGCTATACTCATATTACACAAAACAGACTTCAAGTCTAAAACGGTCTCCAGAGACAAGGAAACCTTTATATAATGATTTTCTAACTCCATATTTCCTTCTATACTTATTAGTTGACATTCTAACTATGTGAAAAATATGTGTACCAGCAGGGACTCCTGAATTCTTATTTTATTCAATGGGTTATACTCTCTTACTGTCATTATTCATTTTGAATTCTCAGAATGTTTCGTATGTGGCTGGTGGAAGCTCCTTCGAGCTAACTCTTGGGTCTTTTTGACATGCCCTATCATTCTTCGAGACCAGTCTTCCTCTCTGGCTAATAATATGCTTAAGGTCCACCTTATGATTTTACTGCTTCATCTTTGGAACCGGCAACTCCTCTCTGGCTCCCTTTAGTAGAGAATGGTATAAGAAACCAAGATTTGGCCACTAGGTCTAATACACATTTTACAGTTCTCTTGAACGTTGATCAGACAAGATCGTGAAGGTTTGTTCATAATGCTCTGAGAATGATTCTAAAGGGGATAATGTGAAATTGAATGGATAGGTCTTAAATCAGTCTTGATGTTTGGAGGAAAGAAATCCGACATGGGAAATTCCCAACATATAAATGTCTTATTTTTTGTATGTTTTGGGTAATGCAAAAGTTTTCAAGGCTTCACTTGCATGTACCTGTAACATAGCCACAAAACTTTGAAACCTCAGATTCCCTGTTTTTGGTCCTGTCTGCTTACACAAGTCCTCCAGCAGCAAGTTACTTCACTGTTCTGTGCTTCCTCATCTGCAAAGTGGAGATAATAAACCCTGCCTCACAGGGGTGCTGTGAGCATCCGACTGTCTATCAGATCTCTTACCTACCAATCATGTATCTGGCAATATCAGATATCTCTATCCCAGCTTCCCTGGTGGTGCAGTGGTTAAGAATCCACCTGCCAATGCAGGGGA
>NC_041214.2:45137249-45143201 GCF_002837175.3 Physeter macrocephalus | reverse complement strand
CACAACTACTGAGCCCATGCACCACAAATACAGAGCCTGCTCTGTCGAGCCTGCGAGCCACAACTACTGAGCCCACGTGCCACAACTACTGAAGCCCACACGCCTAGAGCCCGTGCACCGCAACGAAGAGTAACCCCCACTCACTGCAACCAGAGAAAGCCTGCGCGCAGCAACAAAGACCCAACGCAGCCAGAAACAATAAAATAAAATAAAATAAAATAAAAATGTCTCTATCCATGTATCTGTAACCATCTGTCTCTATCTTTGGTCATATTCTTATTACTATATCTTTTGATATGATAAATGCTCAATTAATGGTTTTATAATAACACTAATAATAATAGTGGATAACCAGCATTTGATATAACCATGTAAGTAATACTCTTTTTCTCATGCTCTCCTTTTTAGAAAACATCACTGAATTGGCTCCAAAAAAAGAAAAATAGAAATCTGCATTTTATTTCAAAAGGCCTTAAGTATATCCTCCTTCATATTTTCTGAAAGTCCTGGGCAGTTTTCTGTTACATTAGTAGAAGTACACCATCAATAGAGATGCAAACACTTAGTTAAAAACATATCTTCATACTAGCAAAAAATTGTTTGAATCCGTGTTTCTAGAAACTTCCAAAATTAAAATTGAGTAGATACAAAGTCATGTTGCCATTGGTGGGGATATAGGATTTTTTCTATTGCTATGTAAGTTTTCGTCTGAATCACTTTAGGGTCTTTACTCAGTGGTAGTTTTTCTGAACACTTGTAAACTGTCCTGGGTATTACTTAAGTATAATCCATGGGTTATGAGCACCAATATTGGAGTTCGATTGCCCGGGTTTGAATCCTGGCTCTCCAGTCACTCGAAGTAACCTTGAGCACTTCACTTAACCTCCTCTTATTTAGTTTCCTCATCTGTCAAACAGAGTAAGTAATTATACCTATCTCATAAGATTTTTGTGAAGATTAAGTTAATATATGTAAAGCCCTTAGATTATAGGAAATACTCATCCTGATAGTTACTGTTAGTTTTAACTTATTTAGAGAATTTTTGCCACACAGAGAAATCAAACTTTATGCCTATAGTAATGCCATTTGTATTTATAATCTATTAATTACTTGTAATAAAGACTTCATATTAACTCATGGAAATAAAATTGGGAACTTTTTTTTCCTCTTTTTCTGTGCTGGATACAGAAACATGATGAATAAGAAAGAAAAGTACATTTCTCCTGTATATTTTTGGATAAAAATTGAACCAATTCTGGGATTGCCTAGATCTCTTTGGATCATCAGTACCTAAGAAAAACTTGTGTGATGTCTTTGACTAAACTACTTTTAATTATTCCAACCGTGAGACATTTCCCTGCTCTATGCTTCAACATATATTTGATGAATCAATGACAGCCCCATGTAAAATACTTGTAAACGTCACAGCAAGTGCTAGATAAAATCCCAATGTGACAGATACATTATAGCTAAATATAATAAAAATTAGTGGGATTGATGTCAAAAGAGAAGGCCAAACTGTGACAGGATTAGTGTTTATCATCAGTGTTGTGTAAGATTTATACATGCTTCATGCAAAATAAAGAAAACGGCTTTTTTTCCCCTTCTTCTCAGCTTAAACAAAAGTGTCTGCTACTCATTTTATATTCAGGGCGTGAATTTTTGTACCTGAGAAAATCCATTACAATGCTGATTTTGTGATTTTAGTTGATTTTGTGAGAACAGTACTAGTCACCTGAGATGAGAATTTGGATCAGGAATGCTTTTATGATGTCGGACAGATTATTTTCTTCCATTATTATACTTTTATATGTTCTGCTGTCTTGCTTTCTTAGCATCTGTGAATAAATGTCAGTGGATATCCATGGAACTTATGGACAGTCTTGGTGCTATTTCTTACAGAAAGGGTCCACCCCAGTGCCTGAAACTGACAGAAGTTACAGGTTTCTCTAGCAAGGGATCATTTAAATAATATTCTTATCAAATGTGGACTACCTAGAGTCAAGGAATGAGGAAAAATGAAATAATTATTTTAAACTTGCTTTATAAAAAATATGTACTACTAATAATTAATAATATATAATTATTAATGATAATATATCACTAAATGATATACTTAGTGTCTGGAATTATATGTGGAGGTCTTTCTGTATTTTTAAAATTTAAAAACTTTACTTTTTAAAGAAATTTTAAGTTTTCAGAAAAATATGTGGAATGTACAGAGAATTCCCATATACCCTGTCCAACCCTCCCTCCCCTTTTTCCTTATTAACATTTTGCATTAGTATGATGCATTTGTTACAATTCATGAGCCAATATTGATACACCGTTATTAACTAAAGCTCATAGTTTACATTTGGGTTCGCTCTTTGTGTTGTATATTCTGTGTGTTTTAACAAATAGATAATGGCATGTATCTACCAATATAGTAATACATAGAATAGTTTCACTGCCATAAAATTCCCCTGTGTTCAGGACTTACAATGGCCAATGAATCCATTTAATTACAGGTTGAAGATTAAATATGGAAATTATGATAGGAGAAGAGAATTGTGAATGTTATAAACCTAGTACCAGCTTTAGCTCTATCTCATGTCACTTCTTCACTGTTATCAAGGCTTTTTCTGTACTAAAATTCTTGAAATCTGTTGTCATGGTGTTACCATGGAGCCTTTACACAAACTCTTTACTCTGCCTGGGACAAGCTCACCCAAGTCCCATCATTATCCATCCCTGTTCAAACACTCACTCTTCCCCTGTCCAACACCTATTCCTCCTAAGAGCTCAGCTTCATCCTTTTCTTCAAGAGGGTTTCCCCATCACCTTCCTCTTTTGTGTTCCTGTACTCTGTCACTCACCACACTTCTTTCCAATCACTGCACTCTCTAAGACTGTTAGTTTTCTCCTTGCAGAAACAGGGTTTGTTACACTCATTTCTTTTTAAATTCTCAGCATTTTTCACAGTGCCTAATATATAGGAGTCTCTCAAACAAATTGATACATATCAAATTGTGGATACTGTTTTAAGTTCTTTTTGTTTCTCTTTCTAATCATATACACACAAAACTGACATACTCAAAATTTTTTTAATTAAAAAAAGGACATATTGAGATTGGTTCAAGTTGGTGGAGTAGAAGGACGGGCACTCACTCCCTCTTGTGAGAGCACCAGAATCACAACTAACTGCTGAACAATCATCGACAGGAAGACACTGGAACTCACCAAAAAGATACCCCACATCCAAAGACAACGGAGAATCCACAATGAGATGGTAGGAGGGGCGCAATCACAATAAAATCAAATCCCATAACCACTGGGCGAGTGACTCACAAACTGAAGAATAATTATACCACAGAAGTCAACCCATTGGAGTGAAGGTTCTGAGACCCACGTCAGTCTTCCCAACCTGGGGGTCCTGCAACAGGAGGAGGAATTCCCAGAGAATCGGACTTTGAAGGCTAGCGGGATTTGATTACAAGACTTTGCCAGGACGGGGGGAAACAGACACCCCACTCTTGGAGGGCACACACAAAGTAGTGTGTGCACCAGGACCCAGGGGGAAGGAGCAGTGACCCCATAGGAGACTGAAGCAGACCTACCTGCTAGTGTTGGAGGTACTCCTGCAGAGGTAGGGGGCGGCTGTGGCTCACTGCGGGGACAAGGACACTGGCAGCAAAAGTTATGGGAAGTACTCCATGGTGTAAGCCCTCCTGGAGTCTGCCATTAGCCCCACCAAAGAGCCTGTAGTCTCCAGTGCTGGGTTGCCCAAGGCCAAACAACCAACAGAGAGGGAACTCAGCCCAACCTATCAGCAGACAAATGTATTAAAGTTTTACTGAGCTCTACCCACCAGAGCTATACTCGGCTCTACCCACCACCAGTCCCTCCCATCAGGAACCTTGCACAAGCCTCTTAGATAGTCTCATCCACCAGAGGGCAGACAGCAGAAGAAAGAAGAACACAATCCTGCAGCCTGTGGAACGAAAACAACATTCACAGAAAGATAGACAGAGTGAAAAGGCAGAGGACTATGTACCAGATGAAGGAACAAGATAAAGCACCAGAAAAACAACTAAATGAAGTGGAGATAGGCAACCTTCCAGAAAAAGAATTCAGAATAATGATGGTGAAGATGATCCAGGACCTTGGGAATAAAATGGAGACAAACATCAAGAAGATGCAAGAAATGTTTAACAAAGACCTAGAAGAATTAAAGAACAAACAAACAGAGATGGACAATACAATAACTTAAATGAAAACTACACTAGAAGGAATCAATAACAGAATAACTGAGGCAGAAGAACAGATAAGTAACCTGGAAGACAGAATGGTGGAATTCAATGCCATGGAACAAAATAAAGAGAAAAGAATGAAAAGAATGAAAAGAAATGAAGACAGCATAAGAGATCTCTGGGACAACATTAAATGCACCAACATTCACATTATAGGGGTCCCAATAACGATAGTGAAGATGAACCAGGACCTAAGAAAAAGAATGGAGGCAAAGATCGAGAAGATGCAAGAAATGAAGACCCGAGAAAATATTTGAAGAGCGTATAGTGGAAAACTTCCCTAAAATGGGAAAGGAAATAGCCACCCAATTCAAGGAAGTGCAGAGAGTCCCAGACAGGATAAACCAAAGGAGAACCATGCCGAGACATATGGTAATCAAATTAACAAAAAGTAAAGACAAAGAAAAATTATTAAAAGCAACAAGGGAAAAATGACAAATAACATATAAGGGAACTCCCATAAGGTTAACAGCTGATTTCTCAGCAGAAACTCTACAAGCCAGAAGGGAGTGGCACGATATATTTAAAGTGATGAAAGGGAATAACCTACAGCCAAGGTTACTCTACCCGGCAATGATCTCATTCAGATTTGATGGAGAAATCAAAAGCTTTACAGACAAGCAAAAGCTAAGAGAATTCAGCACCACCAAACCAGCTCTACAGGAACTTCTCTAAGTGGGAAACACAAGAAGAGAAAAGGATCTACAAAAACAAACTGAAAACAAGTAAGGAAATAGCAACAGTAACATACATATGATAATTACCTTAAAAAATGTGAATGGATTAAATGCTCCAACCGAAAGACACCGGCTCACTGGATGCAAAAAAAGAACCCATATATATGCTGTCTACAAGACACCCACTTCAGACCTAGGGACACATAGAGACTGAAAGTGAGGGGATGGAAAAAGATATTCCATGAAAATGGAAACCAAAAGAAAGCTGGAGTAGCAATACGCATATAAGATAAAGTAGACTTTAAAATAAAGAATGTTACAAGAGACAAGAGACAATAAAAACCATGTGATCATCTCAATAGATGCAGAAAAAGCTTCTGACAAAATTCAACACCCATTTATGATAAAAACTCTCCAGAAAGTGGGCATAGGGGGAACCTACCTCAACATAGTAAAGGCCATATACAACAAACCCATCAATATTTTGAAAAGGACTATACTACCCAAAGCAATCTACAGAGTCAATGCAATCCCTATCAAATTATCAGTGGCATTTTTTTTTTTTACAGAATTAGAACAAAAAACCTTAAAATTTGTATGGAGACACAAAAGACCCCTAATAGCCAAAGCAATCTTGAGGTCAAAAAACAGAGCTGGAGGAATCAGAGTCCCTGACTTCAGAATATACTATAAAGCTACAGTAATGAAGACAATATGGTACTGGCACAAAACAGAAATATAGATCAATGGAACAGGATAGAAAGCCCAGAGATAAACCCATGCACCTATGGGCACCTTATCTTTGACAAAGGCTACAAGGATTACAAGGGAGAAAAGACAGTCTCTTCAATAAGTGATGCTGGGAAAACTGGACAGCTACATGTAAAAGAATGAAATTAGAACACTCCCTAACACCATACAGAAAAATAATCTCAAAATGGGTTAAAGACCTAAATGTAAGACTGGACACTATAAAACTCTTA
>NC_041214.2:45111915-45135719 GCF_002837175.3 Physeter macrocephalus | reverse complement strand
GTCTTGTTTATGGTATCCTTTGCTGTGCAAAAGCTTTTAAGTTTCATTAGGTCCCATTTGTTTATTTTTGTTTTTATTTCCATTTCTCTAGGAGATGGGTCAAAAAGGATCTTGCTGTGATTTATGTCATAGAGTGTTCTGCCTATGTTTTCCTCTAAGAGTTTGATAGTGTCTGGCCTTACATTTAGGTCTTTATCCCATTTTGAGTTTATTTTTGTGTGTGGTGTTAGGGAGTGTTCTAATTTCATACTTTTTTTTAACAGCTTGATATTAAAAAGACAAACAGGGCTTCCCTGGTGGCGCAGTGGTTGAGAGTCCGCCTGCCGATGCAGGGGACACGGGTTCGTGCCCTGGTCCGGGAAGATCCCATATGCCGCGGAGCGGCTGGGCCTGTGAGCCATGGTCGCTAAGCCTGCGCGTCTGGAGCCTGCGCTCCACAACGGGAGAGGCCACAACAGTGAGAGGCCCGCATACCGAAAAAAAAAAAAAAAAGACAAACAGCCCAATCGAAAAATGGGCAGAAGACCTAAATAGACATTTCTCTACAGAAGACATACAGATGGCCAAGAGGCACATGAAAAGCTGCTCAACATCACTAATTATTAGAGAAATGCAAATCAAAACTACCATGAGGTATCACCTCATACCAGTTAGAATGGGCATCATCAGAAAATCTACAAACAACAAATGATGGATAGGGTGTGGAGAAAAGGGAACTCTCTTGCACTGTTGGTGGGAATGTAAATTGATACAGCCACTATGGAGAACAGTATGGAGGTTCCTTGGAAAACTAAAAATAGAAGTACCATATGACCCAGAAATCCCACTCCTGGACATATAACTGGAGAAAACCATAATTCAAAAAGATACATGCACCCCAATGTTCATTGCAGCACTATTTACAATAGCCAGGTCATGGAAGCAACCTAAATGCCCATCGACAGATGAATGGATAAAGAAGAAGTGGTACATATATACAATGGAATATTACTCAGCCATAAAAAGGAACAAAATGGGGTCATTGGTAGAGACATGGATGGACCTAGAAACTGTCATACATACAGAGTGAATTAAGTCAGAAAGAGAAAAACAAATATTGTATATTAACGCATATATGTGGAATCTAGAAAAATGGTACAGATGAACCAGTTTGCAAGGCAGAAATAGAGACACAGATGTAGAGAACAAACTTATGGACACCAAAGGGGAAAGCAGGGGGAGGGGTGGTGGTGAGATGAACTGGGAGATTGGGATTGATATATATACACTAATATGCATAAAATTGATAACTTATAAGAACCTACTGTATAAAAATAAGTAAATAAGATTTTAAAAGGCGTATTTTTTAAATGTAAGTAGCACAATTCACAATCTGTTTTGACTTGCCCATATCAAGGTTTTAGGTAAAAGCAATGAATACTTTTTTGGTCATTAAACTATGTCACTTCAAGTAATGGGTTTATACCATTGAAATATTAATTTTAACACTTTGATTTGCAAAACAAACCATTAACTTGATTTATTATGAAACAGCAAACTTAGTTAATCTGACCAGACACCATGCTGTCAATAACTTGACAGTAATAATATTGTTTTCCTCCTAGTGACTGAGATTAATACCAATTTGCTAAGTTAATGCTTGTTTGGATATTGTCAATAAGTAACTGAGTAACTAACTTGGATAAATAAGAAGCAGATTTTGATATCAGGGCTACTGAACTTAAGAGTTCAGTCTGTTTGGCCAAATAAGCTACATTTCCAAAGTAGGTGTGTGTGAAATCCAATTTATTGTTTTATTAAACAAATATATTTTTATTGCATATTGAAAAAACATTACTTATAAGAGATCAAATTCTCAGAATAGAAGATGAAATCAAATTATAAAATGTCATTTTCCAGATGACTCTTTCAGGAGTCAATAGTCATCTTTCTGTAAGAGTTGTTACAAAAGTTTTCACTTGAAGAAACTCCTGGTAGTATATCTTAATCTGCTAAAATTAACTTTAATGAATTCTTTCTTAAACATGCAATGATGCAGTTAAAGATATTTTATCATCTTTTGAAGCCTAGAAACATAATACAAATATGAAGGGACTAATATGTCTTTCATGGGCACTTAATTTGTATTAGAGGTAAATTTAGATATGACTTCTTTTTTTCTACTTCTCTCCCATTTTTCTCTCATTATAAAGAAAAAAGAAAATTAGCTTAGATGGCATGTGTTAAAACGAAATAAGGTAACAATTTGCTTCAGATTGGAAGTATGATTTTCCAGCCCAACATTCTTATATACACCAACTGCACTCCAAATTTGGACAAGAACTTGTCCTCTTGGGGGGCGTAATCTCCTTGTATTTGGAAAAAGGGCATTAGACAATCAGTTATATTAGTCAGTTAATCAATATTTAAATAAAGGCAGTAGGTCCTTAATTTAGTTTCATTTTGAGAAAAGTATGCCAAATTGAAGAAATATTTTAAAGATTGAAATGTATGTTTGTTTAAATGAGATATCCCCACACTTTTCTCTCTTCTTCTGTAATTTGAACTGAGAATCAGGGGTTTCACCGTACTATCGGGCATTCTAATCAAGTCCAAAAGGACAAACAGCCAGGAGCCTAACTCTCCCATGGGGAGTCTGTATGGTGTGGAGAAATAAATAGGTAATCTTGTCAAGCCTGGGAGTTGATGAAACAGAACTCAAAGCATACTAGAATATTTCTATGAACGAGATGGTCAAGATTCCACCATTTACAAAGTTAATCGAAACCATGCACGGGTGCACCTCGATGCTGGGTTTTCTGAGTGAATCTAACAAGAATCAACACCCCACCCCTTCCCCCTCCCTACCCCCAAATGTATAGCAGGGCAGCTATTTAACTGTGAATATCTATAAACAGTGATGGCTGCATGCCAGTGTCAATGGACATTTACACGAATAACACATGGGGTTATTTATTTATTGACATTGCATATAATGGCATAGAGGAGATCGCATAAGGAGGGACTTGCTTGGGGTTAGAAGGAATACTTTGGTAAGTCATTTGGGGTAGGAGATGAAACTTCCACAGAGCATGATCACTCAACAACAGGCAATCTTTGAAGGAGGAAGAGCTACTCCATGAATGAGAGGGCATGTGTTTGCTAGCCAGTGAGGTGAACGTAGTATGGATGAGTTACCAAGTTGAGACACAAGGCACTAGAATGGCAGAGAAAGAGTGCTGTAGGTGTCAGAGTATGTGAGAAAAAGACTTTGGATACCTGCCTTATCTGATGGTGACTGCAGAGGTGGATTTGGTATGGGATCCGCTCTGTTTTGGTAAACTCTCTCATATCTGCCTATGAAATCTTTGATAACTTTGTCAGTACTCAGTCATGATTTTCTGAGTGTACTACATGGAGGATTTGTGAAGAAGTGCTTCAAGGCTGGGGATAAATGTCAAAAGAATGCAAGTGGAGATTTCTGGGTGTCTGGGTCATCTGTGCAAAAACGCTCTCACTCAACAACAGGACAACAATCCTTAGAGGCGACTTGTTCTTGGGAAGTCTTTTTCCACCCGAAACTATTTTGGGGGGCATATTCTATTTCTACCTCTTCTTGCTACTTGTGTGTGTATGTGTGCATGCACATAAATTTCTGTAAAACACATATACAATGCATCTTGAGTCTCTTACTTTTTAAAAAATTTTTATTTTATATTGGACTATAGGTGATTTACAATGTTGTGTTAGTTTCATTCGTACAGCAAAGTGATTCAGTTTTTCAAATTCTTTTCCCATGTAGGTTATTACAGAATATTGAGCAGAGTTCCCTGTGCTCTACAGTAGGTCCTTGTTGGTTATCTATTTTAAATATAGGAGATTCTGTTACTCTTGACTAAGACAACCCACACTCTTTGGAAAAAAGAAAAAACAGCTCCATCCTTTATCTTCTCAAAGAACCCGCTTTTAGTTTTATTAATCTTTGCTATCATTTCCTTCATTTCTTTTTCATTTATTTCTGATCTGACCTTTATGATTTCTATCCTTCTGCTAACTTTGGGGTTTTTTTTTTTTGTTCTTCTTCTTCTTTCTCTAATTGCTTTAGGTGTAAGGTTAGGTTGTCCTTCAAATTTGTTCCTTTGGGTGGGCAAAAGGAATCAGAAGTCAGAAACATCCTTCCCCTCTACTCAGCATCTGAAAAATATATATTACTGGGAACCAGTGTTTACACTTTAAAGATTCCTGACTCCACACACACACCTTTGGATTTTATGTTTAAAAAGTCTGCTGCAATTTTGACTGGGATTGCATTGAATCTATAAATCAGATCAAGAAAACTGATATCTTAACAATATTGAATCTTCTAACCCCTTCTCTTAGTCACGTTCTACACTTTTTAGTACATAACTCTTTCACATATTTTATTGGATTTATCTTTTTAATCGGAATTTCTTTTGTTTCTTGCAGTATATGAAAATAGTTGATATTTTGTACATAGTCATTTTTTGGCTGATTCCATCAGATTTTCTATATAGATGATCATACCTGTGAAGAAAGCCTATTTTATGTCTTCTTTTCCAGTCTGGATGACTGGGTTTTTTTTTTTCTCTTTTTACTTTCTTTATACTATTTTATTTTATTTTTTTATCTAAATACACTGGCTGGAATCTAGAACCTGTAATTCAATATTGAATAGCAGTAGTGAGAGCAGAAATTCTGTTGTGCCTGATCTTAGGGGGAAACCATACAATTTTGTAGATTCCTTTTTCAGATTGAGAAAGTTTCTATCTCTGCATAGTTTGCTGAGTTTTTTTTTTAATTAGAAATGGATTTTAGATTTTCAAATGCTTTTCCTATGCCTGTAGAGATGATCACACATTTTGTGTTGATTTCTTTTATTTGTTTTAATTGCATTTGTTAATATGGTAAATTACATTCATTGATTTCCAAATGTTAACTTAATGTGCGTTCTTGGAATAAATACCACTTGGTTATGATACATTATACTTTTTATATATTGTTGCATTCAAAATGCTAAAATTTTAGTTAGGATTCTTATGTCTATGTTCAGTAGTGATATTGATCTATAGTTTTATTTGTAATGTCTTTGGTTTGGGTATCAGGGCAATGCTGGTCTTATAGAATGCATTAGGAATTACCCTCTTCTCTTCCATTTTCTGGAAGAATTTGTATAGCCTTGGTAATAGTTCCCCCTTAGATAAACAAGCAAAGACATATTAACCTAGAGTTCTATGTTAGAGAATGTCTTTTTGACAACAAATTGAATTTCTTTAGTAGATATAGAGCTATTCAGGTTATCTATTTCTCCTCGAGAGAGCATTTATAACTTGTGTTTTAAAAAATAAGTCAGGTCCATCTAAGTTGTCAAATTATGGGCATAGAATTGTTACTAATACTTATTATTCTTTCAATGTCTTTAGAATCTGAGAGATGTCACCTTTCTCATTCCAGGTATTCATAATTTGTGTCTGACCTTTTTTTTTTTTCTGATCAGTCCATCTAGAAGTTTATCAATGTTCCTGCTCTTCTTAAAGAACCAACTTTTAATTTCATTGACTTTTCCCCCTAGTGTTTTTCTGTTTTTTATTTCATTGGTTTCCACTTCAATATTTATTATTTTCTTTCTTCTGCTCCCTCAGGGCCTCATTTGCTCTTATTTTTATAATACCTTAAGGTAAATGAGGTCACTGATCTGAGATCTCTGTGAACATAGGAGTGTTTTGCTATGACAATTCCTCTATGTTCAGCTTTAGTGTCATTCCACAAACGGTGACATATTGTTTTATTTTTATTCAGTTGAAAATATTTTCTAATTCGCCTTTTGACTACCTTTTTGACCTATTGGTTATTTGAAGTGTGTTACTTAGTTTCCAAATTTTTTTATATTTTCATGACAACTTTCTGTTATTGGTAAATCACTTGTTCCATTTGGTCAAGGAACATGCCTTTTATGACTTGAATCATTTAAAATTTATTGTGACTTGCTTGAAGATTCACAATATGTTGGTAAATATTCCATGTGTAATTAAAAAGAATGAGTATTCTGCTGTTCTTGGGTTGAGAGTTTATTTAAAGTCAATTATGTCAAGTTGGTTGATAATATTATTGAAGTCTAGTATAACTGCTGATTTTTTTCCTACTTAGTCTATCGATTATGGAGTGCGAGTGTTGAAATATCTGACTATAAGTGTGGATTTATCTACTTCTTTTTGCAGTTCAATCCATTTTGCTTCAAGTATTTTGAAGCTCTGCTATAAATACATAAATATTCAGGATTGCTATGACCTTTTGATGAACTGAGCTTCTAATATCTCTACTAATACGCTTTGCTACAGAATCTTATGTCTATATACATAGCCACTCCAGCTTTCTTTTGACTAATGTTAGCATGTTGTTATAGGGGTTTTTTTTCTTCTTCTTTTTTCTATTAGTACTTTAGAATTGTTTCCACACTGTCATCTTTCTGGCGTTGTTCTGATGACAAATCTGCTATCCTCCTTGTCTCTTTCTCTGTACGTAACATTGTTTCACTCTGGTTGTAAGATTTTCTCTTTCTCACTGGTCTTGAATAGTTCGATTATGATGTGTTTTTTTAATGTTTCTTTTCCTTAGCATATGCTGCACTCCTTAGATCTTCACATTTATAATTTTCATCAATTCTGGAAATTTTTCAGCCATTATTTCCTCAAATATTTTTTCTGTCCTTCCTTTTCCTTTGAGGATCCTTCCTTTGAGGATGCCCAATTACATATACATTAACCTGCTTGAAGATTTAAAATTTTCCTTTTTCTCCCTGCTTCAATTTAAATAGTTTTATTATTATATTTTCAAGTTCACTGTTGTTTTCTTCAGGAATGTTTAATCTGCTGTTTATCCTCCTCAGTATGTATTTTACCTCAAATATTGCAGTTTGTGCTTCTAGACGTTCCATTTGTTATTTAAAATATCTTCCATTTCTCTATTTAATGCTTTGAGCATATGGAATACAACTCTAATGTTTAAATTTCCTTGTCTGTCAATTATAACATCTGTGACAATACTGAGTCATTTTTATTTGATTATTTTCCTCAAAATGGCCATGTTCTCCAGCTTCTTTGCATGCCTCATCATCTTTGATTAGATGACAAATGTTGGGAGTTTCACTTTGTTGAGTACTGAATATTTTTATATTCCTATATTTTTGTGCTTTTTTTCTGGGGTGAGTTAAATTACTTGGAAACAGCCTTACCCTTTCAGGTCTTGCTTTATGATTTGTTAGGTGTATCTGAATTAATGCTCTGTCCAGAGCTAGTTATTTCCATTGCTGAGGCAAGAATTTCCTGAATACACTACCCATGAGTGATGAGTTTTTCCAATCTGGCTGGAGGGAGTGGGAGAAGGCGCTGTTCCTAGCCCTGTGTGAGTGCCAGGCACTGTTCCATTTAATCCCTCCAGATGATACTTTTCCAGGACTCCAGTAGTTTCCTCGCAAACGTGTGTTTAGTACTTTGCTAAGTAAAGTCTCTCTGCAGTTCCCTTTATGTGCAATGCTCCTCCCTGGAACTCTAGCTGCCTTGGTTTCCCCAGACATGAACTTCCAGCTCTGTAACCCACTGAGATCACAGGCTCTGCCTGGTGCCCCCTCTCTGTGCCAGAGCCTTGGACCACCCTAAAGCTGGGGCCATTATAAGACTCATCTTGTTTGTTTCTCATTTCTCAGGGACCACCATCCTTCATTATCTGAGATCCGTTTTGAAAATCTTTTTTTCAAATATTTTAACATTTTTGGGGTGGTTGTTTTAGATGAGAGCATAAACTCAGTTACTGTTAATCCATCTTTGTTGGAAACAGAAGCCCACATATGGATTTTATATTTTAGACCTCTTATAGAGGTGGAGATAGTCTACAAAATAGACCTTACAGGTTTGGTCAGGTGACATGAGGGCTCCTGACACTATGTGAGCTAAAGAGTATAATGGGCTGGCTTATTAACCTTGAAAATCTACACTCTCCCTCTGAAATCATTATTAGACTGCATTGTACCCAACTCCACTGAGATTGCCTATGGCATTGTTTACTGATGTCACCAAAGGGGTTAGAATGGGAAGGAATTTTCTTTCTTAGGTTGTGGCCTGGGGAAGGTAGTTCAGCCCCTTTTGTTCTTCCTGGGTAAATCATCAGATGCACTGCATTTTAACATTCCTTAAGAACATATACTGAAGAATCTCGTACAGATCAAACACACGTTAAGACTGGCTGGATTCTCCCACATTTCATTCATTTATTTTGAGGGTTGCTTTGCTTTTTCTGTAAGCCCTTGGTCTCTGGAGAAGGAAGTACTAATAGATTGTTTACCTCTCCCTTTCGGATACCTGAGATGTCCGCATTCTAAGTATCCAGGCTTCAGTCATTAATAACATAAAGAACAGGAATTTATTATTAATTAACAACAAAATAACAACAAACAGCACTGTGGAATCTTTTTTTTCCTTGTTTATACCTATATTCCTTTGCAGCGAATTTCCAGCCCTGGTACTTCCCTGATTATTCTCATTTCAACAATCCAATAAATTTGTGCACTTCTACAGAATGTGGGTGCATGTACACATGCTTAGGGAGCGGGACCACTTCCTACACCTTCTATCACCTGGCTTTATATTGTCCCATTAAACCGATTTCAGAGGACATTCTGCTTCCAACATATAATAGCCTTCCAATTGTATGTGATAACTTAAATGTTTTTAACCTAATTTTCATTAATATTTTAGGTTTCATTGTTTCCTATCAGTAATTCAGGCTGCAGAAGATATTACTCCTTAGTGTTTAAGCAATTTAAGTTTATATCTCATCTGTGCAAAGAAAGTTGTTTGTACAGCTTTAAATTCTATTTTCTCTTCTATGTTTTTACCATAACAAACCCCAAAAGCTACATTCAAGATACCGTATGTTAGCTGCACTCTTAAAATGTATTTCATATTTTCATTGCTTTTTAATGGGGGTCCGATTTGCCTATCAATTTTATTCTGAAAGAATTGTGATTAAGGGAAGTGTGTGGACAGTTTTTTTCTATAAATGTTATTAAATTTAAAAATGGATTTATCTTCGATATTTTTAATATACATTACAAATCTTATATCAATGGTAGGTATATAAAAACATCCTTCTTCCATCAAATTGTCTCTCTTTTAGAGGTTTTTATTTTCTTCTACAAGATTCCAGGAAGACTACCAAAGACTTTTTAATGAGAAGCAAGATTCAGATATTCTCAAGGGGGAGATGTAAAACAGTTTTAGCTATTAAAAGATAATATCAGAGCGAGCACAAGTGCATAACCTGAAAAATGGATCAATTAGGAATCTATTGTATCCTTGGGAGTAGGAGCACTTCAATTAAAAAATTGAGACCAGGGCTATATTAATATTATTAAATGAAGACAACCAATGCTGTGATACATTTTCATCTACTATTGTAATACACAAGAGCTAACTGCAGGAGCATCTAAGGTTAAAACGTTCATTTCCTCATGACCACGTGAATTCTCTGAAAGTAGCTTTGGTCACAAAAGAGCTTCATTCTTTTGAAGAGTTTTTTTTTTTTAATTTTTATTTTATACTGGAGTATAGTTGATTAACAATGTTGTGTTGGTTTCAGGTATACAGCAGAGTGATTCAGTTATACATATACATGTATCTGTTCTTTTTAAAATTCCTTTCCCATTTAGGTTATTATAGAGTATTGAGCAGAGTTCTCTGTGCTACACAGTAGGTCCTGTTGGTTATCTATTTTAAATATAGCACTGTGTACATGTCAATCCCAAACTTCCAATCTATCCCTTCCCCCCAACCCTTCTCCCCTGGTAACCATAATTCATTGCAGAGTTTTCTTGATCTGTTTAAAGATTTGACCTTACTCTTGCAGGGCAGAGAGGATTTATTGACCGTTTGCTGGAAAGGAATAGAACCATCTCTTCTAAGTATTATCATCAGGATGTGATATCAGGATATCTATCATGAATATATATATATGTACATATATTCATATATATATGTGTGTGTGTGTATGTGTGTGTGTGTGCAAGTTTTTTTCTAAGAATTTATTAGCTTACAATGAGACATCATTGATACTTGACATCAGAAAATTCTATTTACTCCATTTTCCAAGTAGATGGATCTTCTGACCACTTTTCATCACATCTAATATTCCCAAACCAATCTCAGCCTTCACCATCTCTCCCCTAGGTTGTTCCAATCATGTTCTAGTGGAGCTCTTTGCACCCTGGCCCTCTGCAGTCTACTCTCAATAAAGAAGCCAGAGTGATCATTTTCAAGGTATGTCAAATAATGTCCCTCTTTGCTTAAACCTGCAGTAGCTCCCCATTTAACCCTGAGTAAAAGCAAAGTTCCTTAGGATGACCCATATGTCTTTATTTGATCTGTCCTCCCGTTACTGGTCTGTTTCTTCTAAAATCTCTTTCCCATGCTCGTTTGATGCCAGCCATACTGGTTTCCTTGCTCTTTCATGCACCAGACTTGCTCCCATCTTCAAGCCTTTGCACTGGCTTTTCCTTATTCTTGGGACGCTCCCCACAAAGATTCTCATTGCTACCACATTCACCTTTTATGTTTGAATTTTTGCTCAAATGTCCACCTTTCGAAGGAGATTTTCCTCTCCCACCCTATTTAAAATCACTTACCCTATCTCCCAGCACTTTAAATTGTGTCTCCTGAGCTACCTCTTTTTTAAAAATTTGCCATAGCAAATAGTAGGTACCTAATTCATATTTGTTAAATGAATGAAGTAAATGCATTCATTGATTGCAGTGACACTGAAATCAATGCTTTGTATTTGGGAGAGGGCAAGCCAGGACAAAAGGTCTACTTTATATAGGGCAGATATTTCTTTGTGTAAATCTAATTTCCACATACAGAGAGAAACTCCTTTATTTTGCCTCATTAGCATCATTGTAACCAAATGCATTTATGAACAACGAATGCTTTGTTGGACATTTCAGATTAGGTCATGCATACACTGTATTTGTATTGCGTAAATAAGTAAATTTATTTCACTCACTCAGGCGGGTATGGAGAAACTGATATAAAGTATATTTCCACACCTTGCATCTGGTTTTAATTATTTATCTATCCTTGGGTCAGGGTGTGAACTCCATTTCAGCTTACCTGCATGAGATGTCCTTCCAGTCCAGATAACCCAGAGAAATTCTTAATATCATAAGCCTTCGGTAACTACTACTTTTGTGTAGAAATGTTGAATGCAATAACTCCAAAGGAAATAAAAAATGGATTATATATAAGGTGTGTACTAACATGTCTCTTTTAGCCTATACATCTGTGTTTTAATTGAACGGGACATCAGTATTAGAAATATATCTAAAGCTTTGTTTGAATATTATTTATTTGAATTGATTTCCATAGCTTGAATTTTTCCTAAAATGCTCTTTGATGTGTAATGAAACCAGTGATTCCACTTTCAGAAAATAATGTTAAGGTTTAATTATATTTCCTTGTGTAAAATGACTTTTAAAACAAAACATTATGCCTACTAACATAGAACACTGACCTTCCTATTTATCTCATTTGAAGGTTAGAAACATTTCCCACTTGTAAAGATATTCACTGACTTTGAAGGTGAGTGAATTCTTAATGTTTGTCTTACAAGGGTTATTAATACACATATTTATTTTTCACTGCCCAAATCTGGGAAGGAGGGTTGAAGGACCTGAAAGCCATTGCCAAGATGCTCCCAAAGCCCATTTTGGAATTGCTTTATTTTTTTCTCCATTCCAAATTGTAATGGTGATTGCAGTGTGCAGTCATACACAATAAGAAAGTTATACACACAAACAGTTTTTTAAAAACACACAGGTATAGTGACATCTGATTCTAACTGTGGAAATATTATACAGCTACGTGAACAAAGATGATTTTACTCTGTCATCATCATTCTCTTTATGAGGTCATTTGGATATCATTACAGACATAGTTAGAGCATTCCAGGCTCATACCTGAAGGGTCACCTTATCAGTAACATTTCAGTGCCTCACAGGTCTTGCTCTCATTTGTTTGAATAGTAGGAATGTAGCAGAAAGTGGGGGTATGACTGCGTGCCACTCAAAAGCTAATAAAGAGGCAAGGTTGGGGAAAAGGAAAGTTTGCTTTATTTCCGAGGCCAGAAACCTGGGGTGGTGGGCAGACCCCTGTCTAAAGGCCGACGTCCCCACACTGACAATCTGTGGGCAAGAGCTTTTATAGATGGAGGGAGAGGGCTATGTGTAGAAACAGCACAGGCAGCTCTGACAGTCATCTTGAAATTAGTCATGCAATGGTCTGATCTTGATTGTTTTAAGTACAGGTAGTCTTTAGTTCCAGGGTTGGTTTGTTCCCATTTCTTTGAGGCCAGCCCTCAGAATTGTGGCAGCTTATGTCATGCCTACAGCCTGGTCATCATGTCGTTCACTTCTTCCACCTGGTGAGGGTTTCAGAATCTACAAGACAGCTCACAGGATAGGGCTCAAAATATTGTCTATAGCCCTTGAGGAGGAACTAAATTTCCTTGACTTTGGTTAATAACTAAACTATTATTATTTGGTCTCCTTTGACTGTTTTCCTTTGTTTCTGAATTGTCTCACTTATCTGATTAAACTTATGCTTTGGCTAAAGATTTCCTACAGATAAAAGACAGGCTGAGGACATGGGCTTGGGTTGGCGGGGAGGACCATAGGATCCTGCTCCATTTCAGGAATTCTAGTATTTTTGATGCTTTCTCCTGTTTTATTTATTCAGCAGTTATTTAGCATACACTCAATTTAGATATCACCTAAAATTCTTACATGTTGCCCTCCAGGTAGTAGTTTCTTGGTCATAAGTAAGGTCACTTCTAGATCAGTGTGGGTCAATAGAATTTTCTGGTGATGATAGGACTGTTCTGTATCTTTTTTGTCACATATGGTAGGCACTAGCCCATGAGGTTATTGAGTGCTTGAGATGTGGTTAGTGGGACTGAGGAACTGAACTTTTAATTTTATTTAAAATACCTAAATTTATTTTTTAATAAATTTATTTATTTATTTTTGGCTGCATTGGGTCTTTGTTGCTGTGTGTGGGCTTTCTCTAGTTGCGGCAAGCGGGGGCTACTCTTCATTGAGGTGCGTGGGCTTCTCATTGCGGTGGCTTCTCTTACTGCGGAGCACAGGCTCTAGGCGTGCGGGCTTTAGTAGTTGTGGCTCACGGGCTTAGTTGCTCCACGGCATGTGGGATCTTCCCACACCAGGGATTGAACCCACGTCCCCTGCATTGGCAAGAGGATTATTCACCACCATGCCACCAGGGAAGCCCTAAACAACCTAAATTTAAATGTAAATAACCACATGTGGCTAGTGGCTACCATATCGGATTTCTCAGTCCCCGATATTTTTGTTTCTACAAGGTTAACAGAACTTACGAGCAATTTGGACAAGCATAGCTGTGTTCTCTCTCCTTCAACTCTTGAGCTCTGTGGGATTTGGGCCATCGTCTGTCTTCTTTTAAGCTTCTCTGTACCACTCGTCCTTACGCTAACTATGAACCACCGCTCGCCCCATTGTTAGTGAGCATCTGAATCTCCAGGCCTAAAGCACAATGTTGCTAATGCCTTTTTGACCCCTGGGGTGAACTTGGAGAGCTTTGCCTCTGAACACCCACTGCCATTACTTAGTATTTATTGCTACCACTGTCTTCCTAAAGCTATGGGTTTTCTCTGGTCCACTTGGAGAGCTCTGTCTCCAGACTCTGAGGCAGATTCTGTGGAAATGTTTAAAGGTACCTGCCATTTCACCCACCATGTCCCTAAAACCAAGCAGGAAACCAGTTGGATGAGTTGCATGCTGGGTTTCAGTGAAAAATATTATTACAGAATTTATTGAAAAGATTCACATGATGTTGTCTGAAGCCTGCTGCCCTCCACACCCATTCCTGAACGCTGGAACTTATTCTCTTATTTACTCCTAGTTGATACATGAGTAACAAGTTACATGAGTGTATAGCTATCTTCATCCAAGCTGACGTTGGGTTTGGGTGGGAAGCTTGTCTTGACACCAAATTTAAAAACTCCTTCTTCACTTCCCTTTTTTTCCCCCTGTATCTTGCTAGCAGAATAATGGATGTTTGTAGAAATAGGACATGAATATGTGGGTTTTGTGAGGAAAATCTCACTAGATTCTATGGTCTTGTGAGCTTTAACTGACTGTCTAGATGAACTTGAGCTGTCACTTCAGAGCTTTTGAGGGCAGAATCTGTCCATGAAGCTGAAGTGCTGACCTTTTTCTAGCCAGCAAGAAAAAGCAACAACAACAACCAAATCATGATTGAAAAACATCTTTCCTACCCTGTGTCGAGTTCCAGGAGAGGGTGGTCTCTGGCTGTGCTCCTGAGAGGGAGGGCAGCTCCTCCCATTTTACTGCAGCTCCCCACTTGCCAAGGCTCTACAGCATTTTGGTAGGAAAAGCTAGCTTGAAGCATGGTTGCACATACCCTCACACTGTATTTGGAATCACTTCCCTCAGAAACCCAACTGCCTCTAGTCTATGCTGTCAGATTTCCTCTTCATCCGCAGGGATTTTCCTTTTCAGGGCCTCTCTGGTGCTCTGAGTGGCTGCCTTTGGTAACTAACCCTCCCAAAGCCCCAGTCAATCTGTCTGGATATGTCTGAATCGTAATTGTGGATAAAGTTCAAGAGTTCTCCCACAGGACTTGTGGGCCCCCTATAAGTCACTGCATCTTGATGAGGTTTAAATATTCCTGAATTTGTGGCATAGCCCTGTCTGTTTAATGTATCCGTAACCTCTGACTGCCGTGGTGTTCAACTCTACATGATGGGATGACAGGCTTGTCTGAGTTTCACATTGGACTGAGCCCAGATACTTCACCCTATAAAATTTTTAAATAAAATGCAAGTTATACCCAAAACTTTAAAGTCAACCAGAAAAGCCACATATGTCACTGTCAAAACATAAATATTTTCTTAAGAAAGAATATGATGGGCCTGGATCCTATTACTGCACATACAATACATTTGCCCTCTTCTCGTGAAAAGGCAGTCGAGTGAAAGCAGGTACATCTCAAAGATGCTTTTACCTACGTTGGCTTAATTCTCATGCAAACTCATTGAAATACACAGGGATGAGGAGCCTGGGATCCAGAGAGGTCAAGTGACTTGCTTGGTTAAATTATGTTAAAAATAAATTTTCCTAATGGAAAACGTACAAAAATCATTCCAGAGAAAGAAGGCAACTTTGTTTTTTGGGACTCACTAACTTTTTATCCTGAACATAAAACTCCTAATTGGCTTTCTTTGTCATATTGTTGTTTAATGAGTTTCTTCATTTGCTTCTAAGACCCCTTCAGGAAAGTTCTGATAATATAGCTTGGAAGTCTGTTTCTTCTTTTTCTAAATAATGACTTATTTTTTTCTTTATTTTTTATTGAGAATTTAAAGTAAAGGTAACAATAAACAACTAGGTCCTACTGTATAGCACAGGGAACTATATTCAGTATCCTGTGATAAACCATAATGGAAAAGAATATGAAAAAGAATGTATATATACATGTATCACTGAATCACTTTGCTGTATAGCAGAAATTAACACAACACTGTAAATCAACTATACTTCAATAAAATTTAAAAGAAGAAATATACTTTTTAAAAATATAAATTAAAAAAACATAAAGGTAACAACAAAAAAAAGAGAACCCAATTCTATGATGTCAGGACTCAAATTGTTAGATAAAAAAACAGCTCCCTGACAGTCCCTACCCCTACGGTCTCAGAATGTAATTGTCACATTTGTTTTGCCACTTATTTTTAATTTTATTGGGAAATATTGGTCTGACAGTCATTGCAAGAAGCAAATTCAAATTAAGTTCTGTTGAACTGTCTTTGTCCCTTAATAGTTGTTGTGAACACAGAAAAGACATGAGCCTGTGACAGAGCAGAGCGTTGCTTCCCCATTCCTGTCTAGCTTTTCACCCTTGTGGTTCTGGAGGGCGGTGATATCTTCCCCCTTTTGCTTATTTACAAACATCCTGGCTGCTGGTGAGCCTTGCTGATTTGTTTTCTTAGGCCCTAAGGCGTCTGCAATGGGGTGGAGAAAAGGAGTGAACAGTGTCCTTAAAACAGTTGGAAGAGTTTCTCTCCATCCTCCCACCAGCTCCAGCCCTTGCTCAGCCTGGCATCCTTAAATGCATATTTACTTTGGGAACATTGCTGCTGCAGTAGAAGAAATACATGCAGTAGATGCAGGTGGTTTCCCTTGCCATAGAAGGAGAGCTGTAAAGTAATGACATGCCATTAGTCTATGACTAAACTGCATGCCTGGGCTCATGTGAAGTATATTGAAATCACAAAAATATGGATGGGAGAAAGGCCTGCTGGGACATTGGGAGGAGCATTGGAACAGATGCCAGCCTTGCCTCTGATTAGTGATGTGACCTTAGAAAAATCACTTTATTTTTCCACCTCACCATTTTTTACACTGTCACATAAAGGAAAAAATACTGGGTCTGATTGGCTCCCAGGTCTTGTATGTGGAAATCCTTTCAATGTGGAAGTGCTTTAAAGACTATAAAACACTGTAGAAAAATACTAAGCTAATTACAGTCACATTTGGTGTGTCTCTTCTGGAGAATGAAGAGATATTGAGTGTGCAACAGCCTTTATTTTAAAATCATCTTTTCATTTGAAGGAAAGTAAATTTAATATGATAGATTCTTCCAGGGAGTAAATTAGATCTTGAGAATTAATTGGGCATTTTGGAAGCTACATAAATTTGAACAGTAATTTTCTAGATGAGATTCTGGTGTCCTACTCAACTGGATGCAGTTTATGGATTGGTCAACTTACGACAGAGAAATAATTTACAGATGAGAAAATCTGGTGCAGTAATTCAGACTCATAGTCAATTAGTCAGCAAAATGAGTGCAGTGCTCTTGAGGTGCTGAGGACAGTGTTAGGCAATAACCGGGCAGGAAAGGATAGAGTTTATATCTAATGAAAAAGACATTCTCTCAGGAAAAGGCTTAAGTCGTTTGAAAAAAAAAGAAAAGCAGAAGAGGAAAAGTCAACTAATTTAATGTTGAAGATATAAAGAAATAAGTAAAAATCAAGGTAAGCCGAGGCTTGTCGAAAAAAGCTTTGGGGAAATGCAAATCGAAACTACAATGAGGTTTCACCTCACATCGGTCGGAATGGCCATGATCAGAAAGTCTACAGACAATAAATGCTGGAGAGGGTGTGGAGAGAAGGGAACCCTCCTACACTGTTGGTGGGAATGTAAATTGATACAGCCACTATGGAGAACAGTATGGAGGTTCCTTAAAAAACTAAAAATGGAGCTACCATATGATCCAGCAATCCTACTCCTGGGCATATACCCTGAGAAAACCATAATTCAAAAAGATACATGAACCCCAATGTTCATTGCAGCACTACTTACCACAGCCAAGACATGGAAACAACCTAAATGACCATGGACAGAGGAATGGGTGAAGAAGTTGTGGTACGTATATACAATGGAATATTACTCGGCTGTAAAAAGAATGAAATAATGCCATTTGCAGCAACATGGTTGGACCTAGAGATTATCATACTAAGTGAAGTAAGTCAGAGAAAGACAAATATCATATGATATCACTTATATCACTTATATGTGGAATCTTAAAAAATGATACAAATGAACTTATTTATAAAACAGTAACAGACTCACAGACATAGAAAAAAACTTATGGCTACCAAAGTGGAAAGGATGCGGGGGAGGGATAAAGTAGGAGTTTGGGATTAACGTATACATATACACATATATAACATATACACACTGCTATATATAAAATAGATAAACAATAAGGTCCTATTGTATAGCACAGGGAACTCTACTCAATATTCTGTAATAACCTATATGGGAAAAGACTCTGAAAAAGAATAGATGTATGTATATGTATAACTGAATCAGTTTTCTGTACACCTGAAACTAACACAACGTTTTATTTTATTTATTTATTTATTTTTAAAACTTAACTCACAACTCTCAAGTTGTGCTTTTTTTAAAAAATTTTTGGCTGTGTTGGGTCTTTGTTGCTGTGTGCAGGCTTTCTCTAGTTGTGGTGATCAGGAGCTACTCTTCATTGTGTTGCAGGGCCTTCTCATTGTCGTGGCTTCTCTTGTTGCAGAGCACGGGCTCTAGGCGTGCAGGCTTCAGTAGTTGTGCCACGTGGGCTCAGTAGCTGTGGCTCACGGGCTCTAGAGCTCAGGCTCAGTAGTTGTGGCGCACGGGCTTAGTTGCTCCGTGGCATGTGGGATGTTCTCGGGCCAGGGCTCAAACCTGTGTCCCTTGCATTGTCAGGCAGATTCTTAACCACTGTGCCACCCGGAAGCCCTAACACAATGTTTTAAATCAACTGTAATATAAAATAAAAATTAAAAATAGCTTTTGAGGAGTAGCTTTTCAAAAAGATTGTATTTTTTCATCTGAACTATTACCACCAAGCAAGTTCACTTGTAAATGAGAACTTTCTATACTTTATGTGATTTTGGACATCTATTTATCCATTTTTTGAATAAAAAATTATCAAAAAATCTAAATCCATACCAACGGTGAGTTCCTTAGTGAAAAATTTTACTCGAATTTATCCCTTCTTTCATTAAAGGAGGACGTGTATGGGTAGCTTTTAAGTTGGACAAAATTCTTCCACATTGAAGCCTGAGGGTAATGTATGTATCACAAGGAGTGGGAAAGAAAAAGACAAGGCTCCTGTTGAAGTTACTTCCTAAAAATAAGTTATTCACTTTTCGCTCTAGTATACTTTTATAAGCCTAAGAATGTGTATGGCTTAGGGAGCTTTTGCCTGAAACTGATACTTTTTTAGGAAATACCAATGGCAGTGAGGCAGTCTATCTGTCTACCCTCCCAGCCTTGGGCAGTGTCTGCTGTCTGGAGTATAGAGCAGTGAGCATTAGCATAGTAGTCATGGAGGCAGGTCCCATGGTCCATGATGATTAATTAGTATCCTGTGTCCGATGTAAACTGAGTCCAAGTGCAAACCCTCACTCTCCTTATGTTCATCCACTTTGTAAGGACACACAATGCCATTAACATTGACATTTATGAGACATATGGAGTTTTGCCATATTCTAAATGTGTATTCCAAGTGGTGTTTTGGAGTTCTAAAATAATCATACCTGGATTTATGACCCATAGAAGCTAACTGAATGTTGGGATAATTTGTTATACAGCAATTGATAACTAATACGGATATTAAGGGACATTTCAGAATTCCTCATTTTTCGCTTTTAATACAGATAAAGTTCAGAATGAATTCTTGACTATTATTTTAGATTACTTTCTTCCATTATGCCAAATACACACATGTGTGCTAATCTTCCTTGACACTCTTTTCAATATCCAAATCAGGTACAACTTGAAGAAAATACTTTTTATTTGACAATGTCTGGATATGCTATGGATGTGTCCATACTCAATGTCCAGTGTCCATACTCAATGTTCATAGAGTATGGCTATGGCTGTACGATAAATGTTCCCTTGAGAAACATCCATTTTTTCCTATCATTTTCAGACAGATAACTTACATTTGTTCTATACCTTTGGTTCGCTCCAGCCATGCTACCAAGCACTATTACCCTGCTTACTTAGACATGAAAAAGGATGTCCAGAGACTTAAGTCTCTTAAACTTACACAGCTAAGTGTTAGCAGAGTGGGGATCTGAACCCACGTATGAGTGGTTCCCAAGCATATTAAGCTACTTTAAAAATTTGCCTGGCATATAAAGACACAGCCTTACTGCTTGGTGCTTGCTATGGAACATAGGAAACATTGTATTTATTTCAGTCAAGATGCATCACTAGAATGCCGCATTGTCAATTCCACATGCAAGATGAGCCTGAAGTTTATCATGGATCCCCTAAATTTCAGGGTTTATACAGATGATGTGATTGAGTACCAGTAAGTTAAGATGAGAATTGTGGGTCCAGAGCCCTAATATTAATCACATCACAAGGAGGTCTTTATATTCAAACACAACGGGAAAACTGGGATGAACTCACATAGCCAAAAAGCTTGCATCTACGCTCTCTCCCATTCTTTGATATTTTCTAAAGCTAAAAGGCACTTTCTTACAAAATAAACTTTCTATTCTTACTTTCGCCTGCAGATAATCACTTTAGAATATCTGTTATTAAAGTAACTATACACACTGATGTCTCACGGGACAGATAAGTGTTCTAAAAGATAGAGGATTCTGTGCACTGTTTGAGTGAGGGATTAAAAAGAATCCAAGTAAACGTGTTGTAAACATTTGTATTTTGGCATAAAGTTTTTAAAAGGATTTAGTTTTTTAAGGGTTATATCAGAAAGGTCAATATGAATTTTTCACCTTTAAAAATATTTGCTAGCCATAGCACTAAATGGGCTTACAAGAGGTGCCGCTTTTTAAAAAACTACCATTAATCATGTTGAACAATTTATTTGTATTCAGATATTGGTCTCTAACACTGTCCTTTAACAAAAAGGAACTAGAGCTCCTTGTGACAGGAGATTCAGGATGATCCAGGACCTTCTTATTTCCAGAGAGAAATGCTTTTTTTTTTTTTTAAGTGGGGAGGATATTGTTAAAATGATGATGAAGTCCGGTTAAAATGGATCCTACAGATGATGTTACATTTTGAGCATGATAAAGAAAACAATAATTCCTCACAACTCTGAGTCCTTAATATGACTCAAAATGGACAAATAATATGAGGTGCTTTAAAGGGAAGGCAGCCACAAATTTCCAATAAGTTATCAAGAAAAGCTTTATATTAAGCAACTTGAACTGTGTGATGCTACGTTCAAGTTTTGCTAAATATCTTAAGTTAAAATTTCTTTGCAAAATTCCATAGCTTTCCATTGCAACTCATTATCAAAACAAACAAACAAACAAACAAACTGTCTCACAGGCAGAGGTAGAGGAAGCTCCAACACCCATGTCTCCAAGGCTCCCTATCCCCTCCGTGTCATTAGGCCATGCACAGTGTTGGCCTCCCTACAAGGCTGGCTGTCTCCTGATCCTAAGTGAGCACAAGACGGTTCCCAGCAGAAAGTAAGAGTCATTCCTGCTCTTCAATCTGCCTGGGACCGTGTTAGTCCCATGCTTGCTTCCAGGTGGCCAGCAAGAGCCTCTAGGTGTTTTTGCTCTGCTTGACTTGGATTCATTAGGAAACATCCTTGAATCTAAGGATGGGGCAGATTCCTCCGATTATGTGGAATGAATTCCTGAAGGAAATCAGGCTCTATTAGAAATGAGGACGGGTGTAATGGATGGTTGATGGGCAACTGTGGTCCCTACCAGATGTAAAGTGTTGTAACACAAGTTTGTAGTACCAAAGGCTTGGGGAGTCAAAATAAGTCACATTAAGTGGTGATAGAGGTTGAAGGATAAAGTTGTAAAAATTATCATTAGAGGCACATTAATAATTATGTAAGATAAAAACCTAAGAACATCCAGCGGAGGTATGATGCATTATTTGGAGGAAAAATAAACAGACAAACAAAAATGGACTTGAATAAAGGGTGCTAGCCCTCATATGCCAGTTCTACTCAAATTATCCTGGAAAGTGTTCTGGGTCCCAGTTACAGCTCTCTGATTTATAGCTAAAAATTTTAAATGTATCCTGGTCTTAAATTTTCTGCTGATTAGACTAGGTTGAAATTGATACTGTTAGTTCTACTCTCCATGAGTATTAAGTGACTTAACAAACCCAGTAAAAGTATGAAAGTCAGTATAGAGGTGATGAATAAATGAGCCCGACCTAATTTGATTTAATTACAACTATATTAATAATTTTTGTAAACATTTCATAATCTGCATTGATTTTTCTTCTGCTTCTTAAGGTGTTTGTCATCCCTAGGAAAACCATGATTTAAACTGTAGGTGTTTGAATTGCTTAGGAAAATTATGATTAACATTAAATTATTTAAAGGAATTCAATCAACTAAATATGATATTGGTTACAAATGTTTAGGGAACACAAAACTGTCAGCTTTATAAACTAAACAAAGATAAAGTAAAAATGAGTATTTTAATTTAAATTTCCAAATTACTAGATTTATGAGTAAAATGGGAACATTTGTAATCTGAGTTTAGGGGATTTAAGGAAAAAATTGTATTTATAATTTTAAGAAAAATTAAACATAGTGATTATAAAGATGATTTTCCACATACAAAGTTCCCCTTCAAAGGCTACATAGGACCAGCTTTGGTGTGCTATGAGCAAGGATGTGACTGGGGAAGGCAAAAGATGTGTGCCTTCACAAGCTGGTACATATAATACCATCTATGCAACTTAGGACTTTGGATTTATCACGTGAAGTGATGAGGATTCTGGCTATAACTCTTTGGTGGTGTAAACTATGGAAATCAAAGGACAGGATAAAGCCCCTGAGTAAGACAAATATCCCCCAAAAAAATTACTTCCTCCCACTTTATTATGTATGTGGTGATAAGGTCAAAAGGAAGGAATTGGGAGGCGGCTAAAGAATATTTTGCAAAAATGGAGCTTCTAAAATCTTTCGTGTCTTCTATTTTTCAGCTTTGCACCAGGGTTGTGCTTGAGTTCACAGTGTTCAGAGATAATGTGTGACTGAGAAATGAATCAAGTGTCTGTGAGTCATCTGACCTTTACTTTTGCTAAATGGCCCCTGAATCTTTAAGGGCTCCTAGTTTGATGGATGGGCCCAGGAGGCTACAACGGCAGGTCCTGATACCAGTTCTTGCTGGCCTGACTCTTTATTATAAACATCTATGTTCATAGCAGGTTATGGGTTTTCCTCGTGGCATTTAAAATTTACTGACAGCAGAGGTCACTCCTGGGCGCAGGTGTTGAGTGAGTTCCCTGCCTGGCTCCGGGCTCTGCGCCGTGACCTGGTCAGTGTCGGCCTCCCTCTTCCCTGGTCCTGCGCCCGCAGGCTGAGAAATCCTTGAATACTCCTAGACCAAAGGCTGGATCGGACCCAAGATGGCAGAGTAGAAGGACATGCTCTCACTCGAACACCAGAATCACAACTAGCTGCTGGACAATCATCGAAAGGAAGACACTGGAACTCACCAAAAAAGATATCCCACATGCAAAGACAAAGGAGAAGCCACAATGAGACGGTAGGAGGGGGCGCAATCACAGTAAAATCAAATCCCATAACTGCTGGGTGGGTGACTAACAGACTGGAGAACACTTATACCACAGAAATCCACCCACCAGAGTGAAGGTTCTGAGCCCCACGTCAGGCTTCCCAACCTGGGTGTCCAGCAACGGGAGGAGGAGTTCCTAGAGAATCAGACTTTGAAGGCTAGCAGTATTTGATTGCAGGACTTTGACAGGACTAGGGGAAACAGAGACTCCACCCTTGGAGGGCACACACAAAGTAGTGTGCACATCGGGACACAAGGGAAGGAGCAGTGACCTCAGGGGACAATGAAACAGACCTACCTGCTAGTGTTGGAGGGTCTCCCGAAGAGGCGGGGGTGGCTGCGGTTCACTGTGGGGACAAGAACACAGGCAGCAGAGGTTCTGGGAAGTATTCCATGGTGTGAATCCTCCCAGAGTCTGCCATTAACCACACCAAAGAGCCCAGGTAGGCTCCAGTGTTGGGTTGCCTCAGGCCAAAAAAGCAACAGGGAGGGAACCCAGCCCCACCCATCAACAGTCAAATGGATTAAAGTTTTACTGAGCTCTGCCCACCAGAGCAACAGTCAGCTCTACCCACCACCAGTCCCTCCCATCAGGAAAC
>NC_041214.2:45110672-45111506 GCF_002837175.3 Physeter macrocephalus | reverse complement strand
AGAATAAGGAAAAAAGAATGAAAAGAAATGAAGACAGCCTAAGAGACCTCTGGGACAACATTAAATGCAACAACATTCACATTATAGGGGTCCCAGAAGGAGAAGAGAGAGAGAAAGTGCCAGAGAAAATATTTGAAGAGATTATAATCGAAAACTTTCCTAACATGGGAAAGGAAATAGCCACCCAAGTCCAGGAAGTGCAGAGAGTCCCATACAGGATAAACCAAAGGAGAAACACGCCGAGGCACATAATAATCAAACTGGCAAACATTAAAGACAAAGAAAAATTATTGAAAGCAGCAAGGGAAAAATGACAAATAACATGCAAGGGAACTCCCATAAGGTTAACAGCTGTTTTCTCAGCAGAAACTCTACAAGCCAGAAGGGAGTAGCATGATATACTTAAAGTGAAGAAAGGGAAGAACCTACAACCAAGATTACTCTACCCGGCAAGGATCTCATTCAGATTCGATGGAGAAATTAAAAGCTTTACAGACAAGCAAAAGCTAAGAGAATTCAGCACCACAAAACCAGCTCTACAACAAACGCTAAAGGAACTTCTCTAAGTGGGAAACACAAGAGAAGAAAAAAACCTAAAAAAACAAACACAAAACAATTAAGAAAATGGTAATAGGAACATACATATCGATAATTACCTTAAATGTGAATGGATTAAATGCTCCAACCAAAAGAAACAGGCTTGTTGAATAGATACGAAAACAAGACCCATGTATATGCTGTGTACAAGACACCCACTTCAGACCTAGGGACACATACAGACTGAAAGTGAGGGGATGGAAAAAGATATTCCATGCAAATGGAAACCAAAAGAAA
>NC_041214.2:45109916-45110483 GCF_002837175.3 Physeter macrocephalus | reverse complement strand
ATCTTCCCGGACCGGGGCATGAACCCGTGTCCCCTGCATCAGCAGGCGGATTCTCAACCACTGCGCCACCAGGGAAGCCCTAAAATAGACTTTAAAATAAAGAATGTTACAAGAGACAAGGAAGGACACTACATAATGATCAAGGGATCAATCCAAGAAGAAGATATAACAATTATAAATATATATGCACCTAACACAGGAGCACCTCAATACATAAGGCAACTGCTAACATAAGGCAACTGCTAACACCTGTAAAACAGGAAATCGACAGTAACACACTAATAGTGGGGGATTTTAACACCTCACTTACACCAATGGACAGATCATCCAAAATAAAAATAAATAAGGAAACAGAAGCTTTAAATAACACAGTACGCCAGATAGATTTAATTGATATTTATAGGACATTCCATCCAAAAACAGCAGATTACACTTTCTTCTCAAGTGTGCATGGAACATTCTCCAGGATAGATCACATCTTGGGTCACAAATCAAGCCTCGGTAAATTTAAGAAAATTGAAATCATGTAAGCATCTTTTCTGACCACAACACTATGAGATTAGAAAT
>NC_041214.2:45107477-45108965 GCF_002837175.3 Physeter macrocephalus | reverse complement strand
TCTCAATAGATGCAGAAAAAGCTTTTGAAAAAATTCAACACCCATTTATGATAAAAACTCTCCAGAAAGTGGGCATAGAGGGAACCTACCTCAACATAATAAAGGCCATATATGATAAACCCACAGCAAACATCATTCACAGTGGTAAAAAACTGAAAGCATTTCCTCTAAGATCAAGAACAAGACAAGGATGTCCACTCTCACCACTATTATTCAACATAGTTTTGGAAGTCCTAGCCACGGCAATCAGAGAAGAAAAAGAAATAAAAAGAATACAAATTGGAAAAGAAGAATTAAAACTGTCAGTGTTTGCAGATGACATGACACTATACACAGAAAACCCTAAAGATGCCACCAGAAAACTACTAGAGTTAATCAATGAATTTGATATAGTTGCAGGATACAAAATTAATGCACAGAAAGCTCTTGCATTCCTATACACTAATGATGAAAAATCTGAAAGAGGAATTAAGGAAACACTCCCATTTACCATTGTAACATTAAGGAAACAATCCCATTCACCACTGCAACAAAAAGATAAAAAACCTAGGAATAAACCTACCTAGGGAGACAAAAAACCTGTATGCAGAAAAGTATAAGACACTGATGAAAGAAATTAAAGATGATACCAACAGATGGAGAGATATACCATGTTCTTGGATTGGAAGAATCAATATTGTGAAAATGACTATGCTACCCAAAGCAATCTACAGACTCAATTGCCCAAAACAATCTACAGAGTCAATGCAATCCCTATCAAATTACCAATGGCATTTTTTACAGAAGTAGAACAAAAAATCTTAAAATTTGTATGGAGACACAAAAGACCCCAAATAGCCAAAGCAGACTTGAGAAAGAAAAACGGAGCTGGGGGAATCAGTCTCCCTGATTTCAGACTATACTACAAAGCTACAGTAATCAAGACAATATGGTACTGGCACAAAAACATAAACATAGATCAATGGAACAAGATAGAAAGCCCAGAGACAAACCCACGCAACTATGGTCAACTAATCTATGACAAAGGAGGCAAGAATATACAATGAAGAAAAGATAGCCTGTTCAATAAGTGGGGCTGGGAAAACTGGACAGCTACATGTAAAAGAATGAAATTAGAACACTCCCTAACACCACACACAAAAATAAACTCAAAATGGATTAGAGGCCTAAATATAAGACCGGACACTATAAAACTTAGAGGAAAACATAGGAAGAACACTCTTTGACATAAATCACAGCAAGATCTTTTTTGATCCACCTCCTAGAGTAATGGAAATAAAAACAAAAATAAACAAATGGGACCTAATGAAACTTCAAAGCTTTTGCACAGCAAAGGAAACCTTAAACAAGATGAGAAAGCAACCCTCAGAATGGGAGAAAATATTTGCAAACGAACAAAGGATTAATCTCCAAAATATATAAACAGCTCATGCAGCTCAATATTAAAAAAACAAACAACCCAATCCAAAAATGGGCAGAAGACCTAAA
>NC_041214.2:45094065-45106936 GCF_002837175.3 Physeter macrocephalus | reverse complement strand
ACTGTCATACAGAGTGAAGTAAGTCAGAAAGAGAAAAACAAATATCGTATATTAATGCATATATGTGGAACCTAGAAAAATGGTGCAGATGAACCAGTTTGCAGGGCAGAAATTGAGACACAGATGTAGAGAACAAACATACGGACACCAAGAGGGGAAAGCCACGGGGGGTGGTGGTGGTGGTGTGATGAATTGGGCGATTGGGATTGACATGTATACACTGATGTGTATAAAATTGATAACTAATAAGAATCTGCTGTATAAAAAATAAAATTTAAATTTAAAAGTAAATAAATAAATAAAACTTACTGACAGCAGATGCTTTTAGTAGAGAGATTATCTAGAATCCCACAAGTCTATCAAATACCTTCTTTCTAAGGGAAGGCTGTATGGCAAATACGGTGGTGATGTGATGGACAGACATTTGAAAGTTCTGCTCTAATAAAGGATGATCCTCTTAGCAATCATATGAACTTAGAATGAACCAAAGGCCTTGAAGTAGTACTTAAATTGGTTCTATTACAGAGATTAAGAAGGTTTTATACTAGACCCACCTCCTTTGAATTTTATCAAGATCCTTCGTTGTTTGCTGTAGGTATGGATCATACTGCTAACCAGACCAACATAGGTTGTCTAAGCTTTCATCAAAACAGTGGGCTTTTTTGCTGTAGCAACACCCTAGAATTAATTCCTTCCTCTTCCCCAAGCCTTACCAACCATTTTTTTTTTTTTTAATGAAAGAAAAGGAGAAATTATCCACTGGAACGCCAAAACTCAGAAAGATTCCATATGAGTCACTTTGGTAGTTGTGTAAACGTACCAGTGGAAAGAATTAGGATGCTGAAAGCAAGTGAAAGAATTTGGAGGAGTAGACTAGTTAAAACAATGCTTCTCGAACTTGAATATGCATACACATCATCTGAGAAATTATCTTAAAATGCAAATACTGGGAATCTGCATTTTTAACAGGCTCCCAGGTGGTGCTTATATACAGTGTCCAAAGGATGTGGTGAGTTAGAACTTGGCTGAGGTAAAAAAAGACATGATTAGATATCACCTGGTGAATAGGTAGGTCACTGTAGCAGAGGACCCAGGTACTGACCTCACATGGGCAAATGACAGCTGGTTCAGGACATGGAATCCACAAGGAGTGGGTGGGTGTGGGCTAGACCTGACACTGAGAATCACTGTTGGACTATAGGCCAGAGGAGAAAAAGATCAATTTGGTTAATACACCTCATTTTACATTTAACTATGGGGATGGGGTAGGAGCACAGTGGTATCCTCTACAAGTCTAACTTTGCTTATGTAGTTTCTAAAGCCCTTCTCCAAATTCAGAAATTCAAGACCAGTCATTTGTGAGTCATTCCTGATAAAGGCAGAGAATATTTCTTTATCTATTATCTATCCTTCTGCCTTTGTATCCATCCATCCATCTGTCTATCTATCATCTACCAGCAATTTTACAAATGGCTACTTTGGTTAGAATGCCCTTTCCTTCACTTTTAATTTTTTTTAACTCTTTAAAAAGTTTTATTTTATATTGACTATAGTTGATTTACAGTGTTGTATTAGTTTCAGGTGTACAGCAAAGTGATTCAGTTATACATATACTTGTATCTATTCTTTTTCAAATTCTTTTCTCATTTAGGTTATTACAGAATAGTGAGCAAAGTTCCCTTTGCTCTACAGTAGGTCCTTGTTGTTTATCTATTTTAAATATAGTAGTGTGTGTATGTTAATCTCAAGCTCCCAACTTATCCTTTACTTTTTAAATGGCATTTAGTTCTCAGTCCAAATGGCACATTCCCTAATCGGCTTTTTCTCTTCTCCTCTCTAAGTTTCCCTGTTGTTGTTTCTCATAATATCTCCTTAGTCTCCTTCTCAGTTTTTTGCTCCTTTCTGAGTTCCATATTATTTAAACGATAAATATTTATCGCTCTCCTGCTATATGACAAGACTCTCTTTAGTGCAGTGAATGAGTATTAATATCCATTAATATATAGCAGTGAACCAAACAGAGAAAATGTTTGTTTTCAATTCTAATAACTTGTAGTAACCTTTTCTCTGTAGGTTTAATTAAATTCTGCAATCATTTTTCGATTGCTTAAATTGTTTACATATTGAGATAATAAACTCTGTGGGTGTAAAGCCTACAAATGTCTTATTCACCCATATATCTACTGTATATGTTGAATAATTTGATGATAAAAGTAGAATAATAGTGATCAATGGAGCTAAAATTTTTCCATGGAAGACAGATACTCACACAAAGAAAAATTAGGAAGAATAAGGTCTTTCTTTAGTAAGAGATTTGTGATGTGATAGAAACAGGATTTCTTATTTCAAGGTTAATAGATGGTTAGTGAAAACGATATTTCAGCAGAGTGAAAAACAGGAGAATATAGCAGGTGAAGAGGAAGAAAAAAAAACAGTGCTCTAGGTAGAGGGAAGTCCTAGGGGGAAGAGAGAGTGTGGTATGTTTGTGGTTCTGAAACAAAATCAGTATGGCTGGTGCATTGAGTGCAAGGAAGGGAAAGACAGGTAAGCCCAGAAGATAGAGAGAAGCTAGGGCATAAAAACTATGAACAGAATCCAAACCTGGTACATCATATTGAGAAATTCAATTTTATCCTATCCTATCCTGATTTTATCCTAAGGTCAGTGGAGAGCGACTGAGGACTTCTAAATGGGGGACTATAAGTTCAGACACATATTTTAAAAGATCTCTGGATACACTGAATAATGGATTGGACAGAAGCCCAAGTGTAGACAAAATTAAAGGCTATTGCAATGAATCTAGGCCAAATCTACTAAAAATTTATTAGAACTAATAAATGAGTTCAGCAAGGTTAGAGAATATAAGATCATTATACAAAAATTAAGTGTATTTCTATGCCTTGGAATGGGCAATTCAAAATGAAATTAAGAAAACAATTCCATTAACGGCAGCAGCAAAAAAATTACTTAGGAGTAAATTTAATTAAAAAAGTGTAAACTATCCTAAAAACTTTAAAATACTGCTAAAAGAAATTCAAAAAGGCCTAAATAAATGGAAAAACCTCACATATTTACAGATAGGGAGACTTAGTGTAATTAAGATGGCAGAACCTCTCGAATTAATTTACAGGTTCAATACAGTCCTTATTAAAATCTGACCTAGTTTCTTTGCATAAATTGAAGCTGATACTAAAACTCATATAGAAATTCAAGGGACACAGAATAGTCAAAACAACTTTCATTTTTAAAGAACAGATTTGGAGAACTCACATTTTCTGATTTCAAAACCTAATACTCTACAGTAATCAAGACAGTGTGGAACTAGCATAAGGATGGACATGTAAATTAGTAGAATAGTATGGAAAGCCCCAAAATAAACCATCACATTTATGATCTATTGATTTTTGACAAGGATGCCAAGGCAGTTCAATGGGGCCTAAAATAGTCCTTTCAACAAATGGTGCCAAGGCTACTGGATATTCACATGCAGATGAATGAAGCTGGATACCTTCCTAACACCATATACAAAAATTAACTTAAAATAAGAACTAAATGTAAGAGCTAAAACTCTTAGAAGGAAACATAGGTTTAAATCTTTTTGACCTTGGATTAGCTGTAGTTTCTTAATATGGTGACAAAAGCACGAACAACAAAGATAAAGATAGCTAAATTGGACTTTATCAAAATTTAAAACTTTTGTGCCTCAAAAGTCCCCACCAGGGGCCTCCCTGGTGGCGCAGTGGTTAAGAATCTGCCTGCCAATGCAGGGGACAGGGGTTCGAGCCCTGGTCCGGGAAGATCCCACATGCCACGGAGTAACTAAGCCCGTGTGCCACAACTCCTGAGCCTGCGTTCTAAAGCCCGCAAGCCACAACTACTGAGCCCACGTGCCACAACTACTGAAGCCCGCGCACCTAGAGCCCATGTTCCGCAACAAGAGAAGCCACTGCAATAAGAAGCCCACGCACCTCAATGAAGAGTAGACCCCACTTGCCGCAACTACAGAAAGCTCGCAAACAGCAACAAAGACCCAACGCAGCCAAAAATACATAAATAAAATAAATAAATTTATTTTAAGAAAAAAGACCCCACCAAGAAAATGAAAAGACAGTCACCAGAATGAAAGTATCGCAAATCATATATCTGATAAGTGACATATCTAGGAAACTGATAAATAAATAATATAAGAGAAAAACCCTATTAAAAATGGGAAAGGGTCTTGTCATTAGACATCTCTCCAAAGAAGATACACAATTAGCCAACAAGCACATGAAAAGATGCTCAATGTCATTACCCACCAAGAAAATGCAAATCAAAATCATGAGATACCAGTTTATATCCACAAGGATAGATATAGTCAAAAAGACCTGCAATCATAACTGTTGGTGAGTATACGGGGAAATTGGAACCGTTATACACTGCTGGTACAAATGTAATATTGTGCAGCCATTACAGAAAACATTTCCTCAAAAGTTTAAGCAAAGAGCTGCCATGTGACATACCAATTCAACGTCTAGATATACATTCAAGAGAAATGAAAAGATATGTCTACATAACAATTTGAGTGTGAATATTCATAGCAGCATTATTCATAATAGCCCCCAAATGGAACTAACCCAAATTTCCAGCAATTTATGGATGGGTAAATAAAATGTGCCATATCTATATAATGAAAAATTATTCGGTATTAAAAAAAAGAGTATTGTAGTAGTATTGGTGCTACAAGATATGTGATCCCTGAAAACATCATGCAAAGTGAAAGTAATTAATCACAAAAGACCACATATCATATGATTCCATTTATATGAAATGTCCAGAATAGGCAAATCTATGGAAATAGAAAGTAGATTAGGGGTTGCCTGGGGCTGAGTGTATTAGGAGGAAATGGGGAGTGACTGCTTACCAAGTACAGGGTTTCTTTTGGGGATGAAGAAAATGTTCTAAAATGGATTGTGGTGATAGTAGCACAGTCCTATGAATATACTAAAAAATCATTGAATTGTACACTTTAAATGAATGATTAGTATTGTATGTTAATTATATCTCAAAAAAGCTGTTACATTAAAAAAAGAAAAACTAGACAAAAGCTGCTACTGGCCTGGTCTAACATATTAGTGGCAATGAGAATAAATTCAGGGCATGTTTAGGAAAAAGGATAAACTAGACTTAGAGAAGAGGGAGAAGATAGTGCATTAGGCCAGATATTCCAAGGGCAGTAGCAAACATGGGATTGAATCTGAAAGAATTTTATTAGAGGAAGTACCTATGTAAGAGAAGATAGGGATGGAGCTGGATAAGGTTGGGAGAGCCAGCAGATCTTGGTGCAATCTGACCGAATGTGAAGGAGAGAGAAAGTTAGGTGGAGGTGTCTTAGGTTACTCAATAGTCTAGCAAAGTTTCTGCAAAGTTGTTGGGGAGTACTCAAGCTAAAGGTGGCCATCTGAAGAGTCTCTCGTCTTCAGGAATGTTCTACCATGGCACCCCTGATGCACACCATCATTGGCTCTTGGGAATCATGGGCTCAGTACAAATGTGGGGATGGATTTCAAAGTGCATCACCTGTAGCCCTGTAACATCACCTGTAGTTGGTGTTCTGTGAGTGCATTTTCATGGTTACCATGGAAGGCATCAAGGATGACCCCCCCAGTTTTTCTCACTTGAGCATCTGAGACATTTATTAGAATAGGGAATAGCTGGGGAGGAGCTGGTTCAGCTGCTGGGGAGATGCTTGGGGACCAGAGGAGTTCAGGCTTGTATATGGCCAAGGCACATTCAAGTAGACAAGTTGGAACTATGAACATAGACGTTACAAATACGGATCTAGGACATCAGTGGTAAACAAATAAGCAATTTGGGTTGGAGATAAAGATTTGGACAAAATGATCAGACAGGTGATAATTGTAGGTGATGCGAGTGCCATGGCATAGAAAAGCGCAAGACCTGGGTAATGGAGGGATTCCTGGGGAAGGTGATTTCTGAGCTTGAAGGATGTGAAGTAGTTAGTTCGGCCAAAAGTGTTCAAGACGGGAGGAGCATCCTGCGTAAAAGTGTGCAGGCAGCAAGCGCACTGTGCTTTCAAGGCTCTATAAATAATTCCTTTTGGTGGAGATGCATATGGAAAAGTAGACAGAAGTATCAGTAGAGAAGTCAGTGGTGCCAGGCCACCAAAGGTTTCTTGCATCTCACTAGAATTTGAATTTTCAAAGATTTCAGGTATAAGGGTGACAAAGAATATATATATTTAGAAGATTACACTGGCATTGGTGTTGACCTAGAAATAGTGTGTATTTGAGGAAGCTAAAGAGGCCCAGGGTTGCCCAAAATTATGATTAAAAAAAAAAAGCCACTGTAAATCTAGATTTTTTAGGGAGATTTCTAATTATAAAATTACAAGTCATTCAAATTAAAATCACAAATTCATGCATCTTGTGGGGGTCAATTTTCTATGCTTTTTCCAGTATGTCTTCTGGTAAGATACAACCCACACCTGCCACCCTGCAGGCTCTGGAACCACAGTTCCAAGCATCACTATTGCTTTTGTGTGAATGAGGTGCAGTGTTACCTCTATGCTCCCTCCCTCCCCTCATCTTACTGCCCAGAAGTCTACATGTTCCCTGCCTCCCTATCATGGATCACTTCCCTGCAGAAATATTTGTCTATTTCTGAATTTTCACTCCGTGTTTCTCTTGCTGCAGGGTCTGTTGCTCATGGCCTCAAGCTGCTTCTAACCTCCCCTCCACGCTCACTCTCTCCGAGACTTCTGAATGTTTACCTACCATCTCTGCTGCTTCTAGGCCTGCCACTGTTTCAGTCTATCTCTCTCACTTCTCTCATCCTGTGACTGCGTTTCTTTTTTTCCCTTCCTCTTCTCAGTCTCCCAAGTATCTGAGTTTTCATGCCGGCCACCTTGTGATGGCCAGTGGCAATGGTTCTGAACCTTCCATAATTTCTAGTTGGTAAACAACTCACTCATGGTATATAATGGGGCCATCTTTATGTTTTTAGCAACCATCTTTGTTTTGCAAGAAATAGAGCATGGTGATTAAGAGTACACTCTCTGCAGTCTTGAATTCAGATCCTGTATCTACCACTTTCTAATTCTTAACTTGTACATGCTTTTATTTAAATCTTCACAGTCTCAATTCTCCCCACTTGCAAAAATAGGGATGTTAATAATAATGACCTCATAGAGTCAGGGTGAGAACCAAGGAAATTAATCCTTACAAAAGATTTATCAGAGTGTCTTGGAATGGGATAAAGTTTCACTGAATGATAGTTTGTATTTTCTTTACTAAAGATTTTCTTCTTTCCTCCCAATTATTGTAGTATATATTCTCTCCCTTTCCTATTGTTTATTTTTTAGATTTAGAACTGTCCCAGCAGTTTCAAGGCACTAGGTAACTGTTTAGGATAAATATGATCTCCCTGCTTATGCATTTTTTTTGTTCTTTATCGGAAGGATATTGATGGGATTAATTTTAACTTACATAATATCTGGGTTTATTTAATAGCAAGCTGTGATATAATAGGTTTCCATGTAAAACCAGAAGTAGAATCCATAGTTCCTGAATTGTAGCCACAGATACCAATTGGTTGGGACAAAGAAATTGATACAAAAGAAATAGACGGGGAGTCAAGAAGCAGAGTTCTTGCCTTACAGCTACCGTTGTGTAGCTGCTGACCTTGGTCAGGTTCATCTTAACCTGGCTGGGTCTAGGTGGAGACTGGACCAAATCTATGATTTTATTCAGGGATATCCATATGCCAGGACTTTGGGGTACTGTGACTATCAGAGTTTAAACAAATCCACAGTATTAATAGGGGCACACTTTCTGGAGAACATTTTTACTCAAAGATTTTGGGAAAGACACATTACCTGAGTAATGATAGTAAGAGAAATATATTATCAGATTTAAAAACAAAATGTGTAACTTGAAAGAAATTTGGAACTAATGCCTCAGCTCCTTTGGATATGCTGGAGTACATGTCAGACTTTTAGATATATTTTGATGGAGGAAATTTGAGAAGTCTCAAAACTCTAGGGCTAGAATTCATTGATTTTACAATGCCTGTTTTTATTACTATCTGTCTTTGTACATCCTCAGTAATGTCTTTCATTTATCATCACTGATTTTCAACAACTGAGTGTTATATTAGTTATTATCATTTATAAATTATATCCCTTTAAAATGGTTTAGTGTAAATTATGTATCATAGTTTTAAAATAAAATAATCATTTATGATATATTATTTATTTGCATTTTGTATTTTAGGACATTAAACATGTGATATTAAATAGATGTGTTGCATCATTTCTTAAGACCCATTCCTTCTGGATTTTTTAAAATACAGTTAAACAAAATTTACTTATAAAAATAATAATTATCTTGACTGTACCATTGTACACTTTTAATAATGAGCTAGTATTCATTTTTCATTAATACCTTAGGGAAATACTAGTGTCATTTTTTTAAATAATTGCAGCTTAAATTGTTGAGTTTTGCTTTAAGCTATTGATACGCCAAGATAGGTGAAAAATTATAATTTTCTTTTTCAAAGAGTATTTGAATGTTTGTAGTCAATTCTCAGGAAAACTCATGCAGGTCGTGCTCTAGACTCTGACCTTATCTTCTGCACTATTTTAATTACTTCTGGGATCAAAAGAAAACTTCCAACAGATTCCCATACAGTGAGTAACATTTTTATGTTCTTTGTAAATTGTCATACTAATTGAATCTGTAGGCACGTTGATAAGAGATTAAACTTCCACAGTAATGTTCACCCTGTAAATTTGCTTTCTTTTCAAGTAGAAAATATCAGAATAATGATGCTAGCATCATTAAAAGATCATAAACAACTATGCAAAAAGTTGTATAGATAACACTAATTCTTTTTGTTTTCAAAGAGATTAGTTTTATAGCCTGACTTAATTGTTTTATAAAATATATACCAGCATAGAGAGAACAAAAATTTAAGTCCTTTCCCAGGGACCATTTATATTAACAGTCACTGTTAATTTGGGAAAGATTATTTTCCTACCACAAAACTTACTTGATAAAATTTGTTAAACAATCACAGAATTTTGAAACAGTCATTTTCCTCAAATATTATACTATTATTTTTTACTCTCTCTGAAGACGCCACATGATGCTTGGGTCTTCATATGCAAAGTACAATTTGGGGTAATTTTGGACATTTCAGTTCTACGAAAATGTCTTCTGAGGTATATAGATTATTGCTACAAAATTTTGAACATATCTTTGTTTTATAAATTGCTACCTACCAGAATATAATATCTACCACTTAAGAGGTGAAGATGAAATGAGAAAATACATTTGTAATAAAAGAATTTGTAACCCACCAAGTAAGCATATAGAGTTATCTTTGCCTTGACTCCGCCCTAGGTCTATGTGTGCCTCTGGACATGCAGACATAAACTTCAAGTTCTTAAAAGTATTTCCTGTGAAGTACACCAATGTTATTTTCATAAAATGTATCCTTAATTGCTAAGGAAATAGTAAATATATATATATCACAAAGGACTTTCATGTATACCGTGCCTTCCTTTTCTGGTTAATAATTACATGCTTTAGAATGAGGATAGCACTTTTTTTTTACCCACCATTAAATTTTTCTACATGACCTAGGGCATTGAAAACTGGCTTTTCAGTGCTGATATTTGAATGATTTGCCTATTTGTCTGATAAATATACCAGAGCATTTTTAGGGTGAACACACTGGTTTTGTGAATATGCTTATTCTTTTATATCTCCAACTGGGAGATATAAAACTGTGGTTTTTGATTGTTAAAAATACCAGAAAGTTGATTTCCTAGACAGGAATCCATGGGACTATACGCATGTGTGTCAAGCTTTTAATACTTATGATGATTACTGATAGGCTCTTGAATCAACTGTTCCAATCTGAGAAATATTGGAAGGTAAGAAGATTAATTTTTACAAATAAGATAATATGCCGGCAGGCAGAACGTGATTGGAGATAAAGGTCAGTAGCCATCTGTTCCTCAGTCTTATTTAGATGAGCAGAAGGTATGGTATGTCATGCCCAAGCTGTTTTCAAATGCATAATAACAAAAAATGTGAAATCACCTGGAAGGTGAATCTTTTGAAATTTCACCTTGAAGCAAATTGCTTCCTAAGATAAACAAAATAATATGCTTAGTTTCTGCTCAGAATTTTTTCTACAGAATTTGAAAAGCTACAAATCTCCCTAACATAGATGAATGTACCCTAGACTTTGTCTTGTAAAACAAATTATAGCAAACACAAATATTAGAGAATAGAGGTTTGATCTCTGTACAGTAAATATTATGCAGATTTGTCAATGATTGGCTAGTTTCTCACATAGAAAGTCTGTCCATCTGTTCTTTAAATGGGTTAATAATTTCATTATCTTATTCTTATTATTGTTTTTACTTGCTCTGGGTATACATTCATCTTTCCAGAATTTTTGTGAGGACTCACGTGGGCAATAATTTTGAGCTCTGTTAGCAGAAAAGCAACCTTACTAAGGGTTCTAGGCGGGTGTGGACCCTAAAGCAATAAAACATGTAAACATGACAATTCTTTTTAGCTGCATCAACCCTTTTTGGTATTCCCACAGCTGATCTCAATTTTCTCCTTTTATAACAACTCAGTAAGGGGTTTTACCAGAGCAGACAAGCATGAAATTAATTTTCCATAGAAGTTTTACTGATGCTGGGAAACTCGCTGGTCAGTAATATTGGTATAAGTCCTATGCTGGCTTGGCTGTTCCATTTTCTTCTTTCTAATTGCAGTGAATTTTATCAACATCAATTCTACAAAGTATTACTATGCAAAACCTTTAAGGGAAGGAACATAGATATTTTTCATATATAATTTCTTAACTCTTAGCTAGATTTATAGTAGCACAGCACTGTGCTTTTTCTTGCTAATAGCAAGATAACTATTTGTCTTGGTACTTGCTGCACGTGACTTACAGTACATTGGAAAGAAGATGCCTCATGCTCCACGGACTAACTAAAGCCCCGACACGCCTCTTAGCTTCAGCAATGACAAGACTCTCTTTTAGAACTAGCAACACCTGGATATGTAAACTCTATCTTGGATAATTTCTTTCCCTATGTTGTTAAGCCTAAAACACCTCTGTTGCCTTGGCAAAGTAATCGATATCTCTGTTGTAATTGTGGCTTCTGATTCTTTAGGAATTATATCCTACCTATTTTAAGGATATAGATTTTTGATTCATAGCAATAGTCATCCCTAATTTTATGCATATAAATTTTTTAGTTACTAGTTCCTCTCAATTCTCAATTGTAAAGCATGACACAATCTGGGGTATTGTATTGAGAGAAGTTTGCTCTCCAGTGTACTGGTCTGGGGAGACACTTCTAGAGGCTGGTCCCATCCAGGCAGCTCTTGCACTGCCTTGCTCTTCAGGTGACCTCCCTTACGCAACCTCTGCCCAATGCATCACTTTTTTTTGTTTGTTTTTTATTTTTTTTAATATCTTTATTGGAGTATAATTGCTTTACAATGGTGTGTTAGTTTCTGCTTTATAACAAAGTGAATCAGTTATACATATACATATGTTCCCATATCTCTTCCCTCTTGCATCTCCCTCCCTCCCACCCTCCCTATCCCACCCCTCTAGTTATTCCCGTCCTACCCCTAGGCTCTTCATGACATTTTTTTTCTCTTAGATTCCATATATACCGTATGCTAATGCATCACTTTTTTGTCTTGAAAGTCTCAGCTTGGTTCTCCCCTTACTCTGGAGAATCACCAGGGGTGTGAGTTCCTGCTGAGTTTCTCATTCCCTGCTGACAACATTTAAAGGAAAAAAAAATCCTCTCTTAGTTTCCAAGTCCAGTGTGTGTTTCGTAAATGGTGTTCTTGTGTAGTTCCTGTGTTGTGTGAAGGTTTCACAGATGTAGCAAATCTCCTGTTTGTTCACTCCCCTCGAGAGGTAAATGGGGTATATGGCTTGATTTTTTGCTGTTGATATAATTTTGGGGAACTTAGAGACTGGATATGTAAGAAGAGAAAAGTCAACTCCCCAAAAGGATTGTGACAAGTAGAAGGTGAGGGAAGAGGAGGACGCTGCCTAACTTCCAACCTCCCTGCCCCAACCTCTGCTGGGGTTAGAACAGATTTGTACCTTTTAACAAATATTTATAGAACATGTATTAGATGCAAATACAATGCTCAGATAAAGGGCTGCTAAACAAACAACAGAAGGCTGTGGTCCTCATCCTTGAGGAGCCCAAAGACACACTCACCAAATGTGCAGAGGCATTTAAGCCAAAAGTGGGAGGCAATGTGAAGTTATACTAATAGTAGCCTTTATTGAATGTTAGATGCATTAGCTCATTAAACGCTGACAACTATCCCCCCAGTAAGGCACCTTTATTTTTTGCATTTTGTGAAGACGAAGCTGAAGGTCAGGGAGGTTGAGTGACTTGTCGAGGCTGTATAGCTCTTAGCAGAAGAGTTGGGATTTGGACCAATGAAAACCTGGCTCAAGCATCAGTGTGCTTGAGTGTTAATGCTGTAACTGCCCCTCCTCCCCACACCATGCAGAATAGCAGCACTTGTGTGTTCTTAAAGAAAAGGAACTGATTAATTCTGACTAAGCTGTGGAGATGGATTCACAGTGGAGTGTGTGGAGTTTTGAAGAGTGGATAGTTTTCCCACGAAGATGAGAAACACAAAGGTTGGTGGAGATGGTGGTGGTGGTGGTGACTCTTCCAGGATGAGAAGCCAGGGGATGATTTTAAAAGGAATAAGAAGAGGTCTTCCCTGGTGGCGCAGTGGTTGAGAGTCCGCCTGCCGATGCAGGGGACGCGGGTTCGTGCCCCGGTCCGGGA
>NC_041214.2:45082139-45092606 GCF_002837175.3 Physeter macrocephalus | reverse complement strand
GGCTGGGCCCGTGAGCCACGGCCGCTGGGCCTGCGCGTCCGGAGCCTGTGCTCCGCAACGGGAGAGGCCACAACAGTGAGAGGCCCGCGTACAGCAAAAAAAAAAAAAAAAAAAAAAGCTCAATATCAGTAAACAGGGAAATGCAAATGAAAGCCACTGTGATACAATTCACACTCAGCAGATTGACAAAATTTTGAGTCAGATGAAACCAAGAGCAGTGAGGATAAGGAGAAATGGAAACTCGTAATTACTGATTCTAGGAGGATACATGGGCATAGGGCATAACAACTTAGGAAAGGGCTGTGGTAATATCTTGCACATGCCCGAAAGATATTCCTGTATAAGTGAAACAATATCTGTAAAATAGTGACCATTGTTTGTAACAGTAAAATTAAAAGCAATAAAACAATAAAACAATCCCAAGCTACTTAAAGGCTTATTCTTAGATGAACAAATACATGTGTTATCTGCATGCAGTGTAATTGTATATTGTACAACAGGGAAAATGAGCTGGAATTCACTTGCAAACACGGTTGAATCTTGAAAATATAAAATTGGATAAATATACTAATCATAGAAGTATGTATACAATACGTTACCACTTACAAAGTCCAAGACACATAAAACATAACAATATGCTGCATATATGTATATGTGTATATATATACATACTTGTATATGTGTACATATATGTATATGTGTATATGTATATGTAACTATGACAAAAATTATATCCAAACCCTGTGGGAAGGAACATAGGAAGCACTGCAGAATTTTCTGTTTCTTAAGATGCATGGTGGGAACATAGATGTTTGCTATAAGATTAATCATACCTTATTCTTTTGTACTGATTACAATACATCATAACAAAAGTGAGTTACAAAAATAAAGAAGGATTAAAGCAGGAGTGACAATAGAATCAGTGTCATAGAGGACCAGGAGTGACAGGAAACTTGCTATCTTAGGGTGTTCCATGCTGACAGAGAGAGCAACATTCTAGTCTATAAGAAAATATTTTACCCCCACTGAATCATAAACTTCCCAATTAAAATATGGGCTTCTTGAGGAGAGGGATGACACCTTTCATCTTTTTAGGTTCCTGATAGCAAAGCGTTGGTGTATGTGCGTGATTTAGAATTATGGTATGCTGAAGGGGAGTTAATTCGACCCTCCTACCTGCCTCCTTTCCCATTTTGTGATGGGGGTGGGGTTTGGGGACTCTCCCTAATGGCTAGAAAGAATGTAGGAAAATTGAACTGGATCTCTTTGTAGACGGCTAATTTAAATAATTCACTTGGCTTCTTTGGATAACCAGTTTCTCTAATTGCTGAAAGAAGAGTTTGTACCTTCAAAAGTTCCCTTCCAGCTTTAAAATTCTAAGGTCCATGATGTCACGGTAGAGAAGGATCCATCAGCTGCAGACCTTTCCACTTTCCTGCACATAAATAGTTGTTTCTGTACCTGAAATCCCTAGTTACAACTTGTCTTTTATGCATAACTGATGCCGAGAGTTTTTATTTTATGTGAAACATCTGATTTCTGTACATCAAAATGATGGGTCTGCCATAACTTCTCAGCTGTCAACCTGAATGTTTTCAGGACTCTGCATGTCCTTGAAATGCTTCATCTACCTTGTTGGTATTGCACACAGAAAATAGAGAACGTGTGGTCCTTGCTTAAGAGTTTAGGGTGCTAGATTTTGGTCGGCATTTAAGCATTGACTCTTAAACCACATCATCAGTTGGCAAAGTTATTTTTTAAATGCATTTTATTAGAACCTTGCAGAAATAACCTACAAATCCAGTTCATTTTTTGTTTCTGTTTGATGCCAAAAGACAGCATGATCCAACAACTATATTTTTATGTATTCACATTAATAGTCATTTCTAAATAACACTATCCATAATTTTTACTGTATCTATTTTAGGGATGTGATTTTGACATCTATAATTGTTGCTGTAAGTCATAAGGGTAAGCTTCCTCATGCAAAAATCTATTTCTTCTTTCGACATATTTATTTTCAAAAATATTCTAATTTAATAGTGAAATATACAGTCCTAATGGGACATCAGCAGTATCAGTGTTAGGAAGAGGGTCTTCATGCAAAGGAAACCATAAACGAAATTAAAAGACAACCTATGGACTGGAAGAAAATATTCTCAAATGAAGCAACCAACAAGGGATTCATTTCAAAAATATACAAACAGCTCATACAACATAATATCAAAAAAAAAAACCAACCCAATCAAAAAATGGGCAGAAGACCTAAATAGACATTTCTCCAAAGAAGACATACAGATGGCAACAAGCACATGAAAAAATGCTCAACATTGCTAATTATTAGAGAAATACAAATCAAAACTACAATGAGGTATTTCACACCAGTCAGAATGTCCATCATCAGAAAGTCTACAAATAACAAATGCTGGAGAGGGTGTGGAGAGAAGGGAACCCTCCTACACTGTTGGTGAGAATGTAAATTGGTGCAGCCACTATGGAGAACAGTATGGAGGTTCCTCAAAAAACTAAAAATAGAGCTACCATATGATCCTGCAATCCCACTCCTGGACATATATCCGGATAATACTATAATTCATAAAGATACATGCGCCCCAGTGTTCATAGCAGCACTATTTACAATAGACAAGACACGGAAACAACCTAAATGTCCATTGACAGAGGAATGGATAAAGAAGATGTGGTACATATATACAATGGACTATTACTCAGCCATAAAAAGAAGGAAATAATGCCATTTGCAGCAACATGGATGGACCTAAAGGGTGTTATGCTAAGTGAAATAAGTCAGACAGAGAAAAACAAATACCATATGATCTCACTTGTATGTGGAATCTAAAAACAAACACAGAGATTATCATACTAAGTAAGTCAGACAGAGAAAGACAAATATCATATGATATCACTTGTATGTGGAATCTAAAAACGTGATACAAATGAACTTAGTTACAAAACAGAAGTAGACTCACAGACATAGAAAGCAAACTTATGGATACCAAAGGGGATAGCGAGGGGAGGGGGGAAGGGATAAATTAGGAGTTTGGGATTAACAGATACACACTACTATATATAAAATAGATAAACAACAAAGACTTACTGAATAGCACAGGGAACTATATTCAATATCTGATAATAACCTATAATGGAAAGGAATCTGAAAAAGAATAGATATATAAATATATGTTTGTATGTATGTATGTATAACCAAATCACTCTCTTTACATCTGGAACTAAACACTGTAAATTAACTATACTTCAATTTTAAGAAATGGTTAAAAAAAAAAGAAGAAGGACGTCATTAGCACAAAATAACATTGAGTTCAAGAGATTGTGTGGGGGCTTCCCTGGTGGCGCAGTGGTTGGGAGTCCGTCTGCCGATGCAGGGGACACGGGTTCGTGCCCCGGTCTGGGAAGATCCCACATGCGGCGGAGCGGCTGGGCCCGTGAGCCATGGCCGCTGGGCCTGCGCGTCCGGAGCCTGTGCTCCGCAACGGGAGAGGCCACAACAGTGAGAGGCCCGCGTACCGCAAAAAAAAAAAAAAAAAAAAAAGCAGTTGTGATTAAGACCTATGAATGTAATCTTTCATTCAACAAACTTTCAGTCACCATCTACCTTGCATCAGGCATTATGAGCATTTGAAAACTGGAAGTAGGGATACACAGGTTGCCAAAACTATTCTCAGATTAGTCCAGGAGCTGGAAATAACGATGCATTCTTCTCTGAAAGTATTCTTGGCAGTCAGGATTTTTACTCAAGAGTAGGTACCTAGAAATGCTTAGGGACAATCACTCTCACAGGACAATTTTCTAAAAGAAAAATATCGAGGAGAAATCAAGGACAGATTCTCTAATTGTTTGAACTGGATTCTAGAGGAGGGATCATCTAAGTGGGAGCTGTGAAAAGGAAGCTGTGGGAATATTAGCATGTCAGAAAGGAGAATTCAAAGACCTGGCTTCATGACTGTGAGTCCCTAGAAAGGAGTGAAGAAAGGAACTGCATTTACAGCTAAATGAGGAATTTGCATTTTATTTCTTAAATTTTTAAAGTTGTGGGATTGCTTTAAATCCAGGCAATGGTGGCAAGAATAAGCAGGATGGCTTCTGAAGTCATAGTACCTGGGTGCACACCTCAAGTCCATGACCTTAAACAAAGTATATGATTTCTTTATGTCTCGGTTTCTTTAAATGGGAGTAAAAGTCGTGCTTATCTCATAGGGTCCTAGTGGTAGAAAATGAGATAATGCATGTAAAGCACTTAATATAATGTCAAGGATAGAGTAAATGTGCATCAAGTGCTGGTCATTAGTATGATCCATAATGTACTTTAATTTTAGTCAGTTAGAACATATAATCTTAGACTTGCAAGAGACCCATTGCAGGAATTCTCTCCACTGTATTTTTGAGAAATGTTTATAGGACGATAGTGTGCTGACTACTCCATAAGTCTCCAATTTCCTTTTGAAACGTTCTGATCATTAGAAAATTCTTTCTTGTGGAGCCAACATCTGTGATGTCTAACTTGCACCTATTGTTTCTGCTTTGTGAAGCTTCACATAACATTTGAGCTTTCTTCCACATGACAGCCTTCCAAATACAGTATTTAAAGACATATCTCATTTTCCATGTGTTTTCTCATTTCTGGGAAAAATCTTCTAAATTGTTGGGTTTATGTTATAATCCTCCATTTTTATGAAGACATTGTTGGCTAGCTAACTAAATACCAATTCTCAACTCCCTCCTCCCTTACCTGCCTCCAATATAAAGTTTGGAAAGCAGCTAAGGATAGCCATGAGACCCAATCCTGGCCAATGAGATGTAAAGATAACGCAGCTGGAGACTTTCTAGAAAAGCATTCTGTTTCCTAGTAAAAGCGATCTTTGCAAGTGGCATTGTCCCTTTTCCTTTTACCTCCTTCCTTCCTGACTTGAGTGAGGACATGACGACTGGGGCCACAGCAGCCATATTGCAACCTTGAGATGATGAGATTAAGGGCAAAAATTCAGCAAACTAAGGCCACAGGAGTGGAAGAATTCAGAAGAGCCTAAGACAATGTTCAGTAACTGAATCAGCGCTCACAACCAATTATTTCAATCTTTTCGTGCATCAGATGATAACTGTTTATATTATTGAAGCCAGTGACTCTCAAACTTTAGCATGCATCAGAATCTTGTTAAAAGACAGATTTCTGGGCCCTAACTCTGGAGCTTCTGATTCTATAGGTGTGGGAAGGGGATGGAGGATTTGTACTTCTAGCAAGCTCTCAGGTGATGCAGCTGTGGGGGTGATGGGAGCACACTTTGAGAACTCCTCGTTTCAACCATGGTTCATCTTATTCTTTTCTTTGCGGCTTATGACCTTCATTAATTAATAGAAGCAAAGATCACTCTTTGATTTTGCATTGCTCTTAAAGTGTTTCATCAGCTGTCAAAACAGGATTTCTCAAACTCTTTTCCACTCCAGAGAGTTCTTATATCAGATCGCCACACTTCCATTCCAGCTAGCATAGTTACCTGAGTTGCTCTTTAGGGAATCCATCAGTCTATGGGACCTTTAGTGAAATTTTATTCTGCGCAGGGCATTGTGGGGATTCAAGGAAGGGTGGGATACTGTCACTGCCCCCAAGGAGTTTACAATCTAGACAGGAGGTGGCAGGCAAATATACATCACTTTCCATCCTTATCAGACATTACCATTTCCAAAGAGTTTTCAATATATTAGCATAGTCAATGCTTCAGATAATGTGAAGTAGACACACATTATTACCCATTTTACAGAAAAACTAAAGTTCAATTGGTCAAGTAATGAACCTAAAGAAAGCCAAAACTAACAAAGCACAAAATCAGATCAAGGAATTTTAACTCCTAACTGAATGCACAACACATCAGACAAATGCATGTAATTAACACTTACCATTTCCATCTCCTCCCTTTTCAGGACAATATAAAAATAAAATTAGCTTTACTCTTTTCTAATACTTTGCAGTCATAAATTGCCTTTCACCCAGCTTGAGTGAGAACTGGCTGTTGGAAAACTATGTCTAAGAACCTCTTATTTATGTATGTATGTATGTATGTATGTATGTATTCAGTGCCTGCTTTGGGTCTTCGTTGCTGAACGCGGGCTTGCAGGCTTTTCTCTAGTTGTGGCAAGCGGGGGCTACTCTTCGTTGTGGTACACGGGCTTCTCAATTTGGTGGCTTCTCTTGCTGAGGAGCACAGGGCTCTAGGCAAACAGGGTCAGTAGTTGTGGCTTGCGGTCCCTAGAGCACAGGCTTAGTAGTTGTGGCTCACGGGCTTAGTTTCTCCACGGCATGTGGGATCTTCCCAGACCAGGGCTCGAACCTGTGTCCCCTGCATTGGCAGGTGGATTCTTAGACACTGTGCCCCCAGGGAGGTCCCAGAATCTCTTTTTTAAAGTAATTTTTTAAGTGATAAGAGATGTTCAGGACTGCCGTGTACCATTGTAAATTTGCACAAAGGTGGCCATTGGAGACTGAAATCCCAGACAAGCCCTCCACCCCCAGCCCAGCAAGATTACCTCTGTCCACAAGAAAAAGGGTATTTTTCATCACCGTCGGGGGAGAGGGGGTCAGAACCTGCTAGCTACTCACAGTGCCGTGAAAATTTCAAAAGTTTCCCCTGGAGCCAGATGCCATTTGGGAAGGAATATGGAGCAAGTAGACAGTTTCAGAGGGAAATCAACCTTAAAGAAAATTTGAACTTTGAATTGACTGAATATTTACTCCAAAGAGATTATTTCAAACTAGGAGAGACTGAGTTAACTTTGATTTTAAATTTAAGTCTTTCATCCTCTTCTCTCCTGCCCTCCTTCACCCATATTCTAGAAGCAGAAGAATTTGTGGGATTTTAGACAAATAGATGAGCTACACTTTTGTATCTGTTTTTACACATCCTTATTGTGGGGTATGAATTTCAATCTCACCACATAAGTAAAATTTACCGTCTATTTCAAAGGGTAAGAAGCAATCCTAACAGGGATTTACACATGATACCACACAACAAGTACAGAGTAAAGTGTAAGTTCTTACCCTGGAATAGCTTACAATCTAAAATAGAGAAAATGAACATCGATAGAAACATTTTTGATATAAGTAAAGCAATTCTGAATTCATTACACAGTTAGGGAATATTGTTCATTTGCACAATTAAATTGTATGCAATCTTTTCCTTAATTATCTTTCTCTGTTTTAGACATTTTAAAATTCATGAGATATAACAATAAATACAATAAAACTTTCCAGTTTTAAAGAATTTTAATTAGTATATTATAAATGTGTGGATTGAGAACCCTGTAGACAAGAGATGTAAATGGAACAACTGCCTTTTTAAAGTATGTTATTTTAGAAAAAAAAATGTAAATAATTTCTATTCAGGTCTGGAATTCTAACTGAAGTAGGCTGTTGCCTATATGTTATAATTTGCATAGCAATATTTTTTCTTTTTTTGATTATTGAAATTCAACCGTTAGTGATCCATTCTCTAGGTACAAGCATTGTGGTCTTTCCGTAGGCCTTTTAAAATGCAAATGCACATGGAAGAGTGCAACCAAATTAAGTTCTTTACAATTTAGAGTGGTTGCAAATATCAGATGGATTCTTTTCTCAGCATAGCAACATAAATGTTGTGTTTTTTAAACATCTTTATTGGAGTATAATTGCTTCACAATGGTGTGCTAGTTTCTGCTCTATAACAAAGTGAATCAGCTATACATACACATATATCTCCTCCCTCTTGTGTCTCCCTCCCACCCTCCCTATCCCACCCCTCTAGGTGGTCACAAAGCACAGAGCTGATCTCCCTGTGCTATGCGGCTGCTTCCCACTAGCTATCTATTTTACAACATAAATGTTTTTAAGTGCTTGGAGTGAAATATACAAAGTAAGAGATTAAAAGTTGGAGGGGGAAGGCAAATTTTCAGAAAAGTGAGTGGAGAGACACGGGCTAAAAGCCAGTGTCCTGGACTTCACAGTTAGGGCTCCAGCCATTCCTATTTCATTATTCTATCCATGTGTAGGTGCTAACTGCTGTAATAACCACACCATCTCATGAGCTTAATAAAAGAGCTTAATAATAGGATGCTTGGCTTGTGGTGACTGTCAGACCCTTGGACCTTGGAGTCCTCCACTGTTCCTCTGCTTCAGATCTACAGATGACAAGGGGAGAGAAAAGGAGTGGGCAGGTGTTTGCATAAAAATCCTAGAAGATTTTTGAGGCCAAGACTTAGGGCCAGTGTTTTCTGTTGATATTTCCTAGGCCAAAAATAATCATAAGCCTTCTTCTAGATGCCAGGGGGCTGGGAAAAATCGTTTTTCCATGTTCCCAGGAGGAAAAGTAGATGGTTTGATAAACATATAGCCCTTTTTTTTGGTCACCATTAGCTTTCAAAATTAGTAATAGGAATAACCATCTTAAAGGCAAAAAGGTTTTAACATTTGAAGTAGAATAGACATTTTCTTGGCACTCAGTATTCCTAGGTGGGAGAATGCCACTTAATAGTCATGTATAACATTCCTCATCTATCAGTAAGCACTGATTGAGTTCCTATTATATCAAATATGTAAAATCATCCCTGTTGTTAAAAACTATTAACTACATACTGTGTATGAGACTCTGTGTTACCTATGATAAAAAATACAATTAAGTACAGTAAGTATATTAGGAACTGTTTCATCTGGTGTGATCAGGATTAGTGGGTCAGTAAAAGTCAGTTAAAATAGAGTACATATAAGATAAACATTTTTATATTTTAACTTAATACACATGAATGCACATTCATTCACCAACTATTTTATGTAGTGCAATGATCTTCCTTTCAGTGTGGGTGTTCATCGTCACCTATATTGCATAACCTACGATGCATAATCTACCCGGAATACACAGAACTGGTTTCCTGTCTAACAGCTACTCCCCTCTTCTATGCTACCAGGAGCTTTCTTTTCCCCCAGTGTCCTCCCTTTTGGGTGCACTGGGTGATTCTCTACCTTTTCTGCAAATGATGTTAGGTATATAACCTGCTCCTGGCCAATGAGACACAAAAGAAACCCCAAAGGGCTTCTTTGAAAGATGTCTTTGCTCTCAAAATGCAATGCACGAGTGACCCAAAAGTCCCTTTTGGTCCATTGGTTATTGACTTATGAGGATGAGATGCCTTGAACTGCGGCTGCCAGCTTGATTCCCAGAAGGAAGGTTGTCAATAAAGTATATAAATAGTTGGACAGAAAGGTGGGAATGTAATAAGATGCCTTGATTAAGTTCATGCATGAAACTTTTCTACCTCAGGATTTCTGGCTAACTGAAATAATAATTCCATTATTCTTTTGCCTTTCAAGTAGAATTTCTGTTATTTTCAGAATAACAGATGTAAAACATCTGTAAAAACATCTTACTTAAAACTCCAAATTCCTAGTTTGTGTTTCTTTAACTTACAATGAGACATTAAAGACACTTATTACTACATTCCATGGGAATAATCCTTCCAGGTTGTTATCATTTTTCCAATCTTTAACAACTGTCTCACTGACACTTAATTCAAGAGCAGTTTTTTGGGTTTGTTTTTAAGTAATTCGGTTTTTTTTTTGAAATTTGCAAAGCATTGCATTTAATTTTCATAGGGGCAACATGTTATTTTCATAGTCATATTTCATTAGTTTGTGCAGTTTTTTTCACTAAAATGCACAAGTGAAATAGTTGACCCTTGAACAATACAGGGATTAGGGCCTGTGACCCTCCACAAACTCAAATTATAGTCAGCCTTCCATATACGCAGTTTCTCCACATCCCTGGTTCCTCAGTATCTGCGGTTCCCCATCTGTGGATTCAACCAACCGCTGGATTCTGTAGTACTGTAATACTCACTATGGAAAAAAAAAACGCAGATAAATGGATCCGCATAGTTCAGACTTGTTCAAGGGTCAACTGTAATTAAGTGTAGCAAAATTGGCTGAACCCTAGTAAATATTCAACACAATTCACAGGAATAGTAATTGCAGGCACACTAAAACGTAGCCTTTGTCCAGTTGAGAGCTTTCAGAGATGGGGGCCTCTGACAGTGCTGGGGACTAAAGGCTATTGATTAATCTACCAACCGCATTGATTGGATGGCCATCAGTTAAGATCTATGTATTACATTGAGCAATATGCAATTACCAATTTTATTTCTCAGAATGGTCAAATATTGGCAATTGCATATGCTTCAACCTAAAAAAATATACAGCACAGCCTTCAGTCTCTAGGAGTTTAAAATCCAATTGGAGGGCTTCCCTGGTGGTGCAGTGGTTGAGAGTCCGCCTGCCAATGCAGGGGACACGGGTTCGTGCCCCGGTCCGGGAAGTTCCCACATGACGCGGAGCGGCTGGGCCCGTGAGCCATGGCCGCTGCGCCTGCGCGTCCGGAGCCTGTGCTCCGGAACGGGAGAGGCCACAACAGTGAG
>NC_041214.2:45031619-45077772 GCF_002837175.3 Physeter macrocephalus | reverse complement strand
TATGTATGTATGTATGTATGTATGTATTCAGTGCCTGCTTTGGGTCTTCGTTGCTGAACGCGGGCTTGCAGGCTTTTCTCTAGTTGTGGCAAGCGGGGGCTACTCTTCGTTGTGGTACACGGGCTTCTCAATTTGGTGGCTTCTCTTGCTGAGGAGCACAGGGCTCTAGGCAAACAGGGTCAGTAGTTGTGGCTTGCGGTCCCTAGAGCACAGGCTTAGTAGTTGTGGCTCACGGGCTTAGTTTCTCCGCGGCATGTGGGATCTTCCCAGACCAGGGCTCGAACCTGTGTCCCCTGCATTGGCAGGTGGATTCTTAGACACTGTGCCCCCAGGGAGGTCCCAGAATCTCTTTTTTAAAGTAATTTTTTAAGTGATAAGAGATGTTCAGGACTGCCGTGTACCATTGTAAATTTGCACAAAGGTGGCCATTGGAGACTGAAATCCCAGACAAGCCCTCCACCCCCAGCCCAGCAAGATTACCTCTGTCCACAAGAAAAAGGGTATTTTTCATCACCGTCGGGGGAGAGGGGGTCAGGACCTGCTAGCTACTCACAGTGCCGTGAAAATTTCAAAAGTTTCCCCTGGAGCCAGATGCCATTTGGGAAGGAATATGGAGCAAGTAGACAGTTTCAGAGGGAAATCAACCTTAAAGAAAATTTGAACTTTGAATTGACTGAATATTTACTCCAAAGAGATTATTTCAAACTAGGAGAGACTGAGTTAACTTTGATTTTAAATTTAAGTCTTTCATCCTCTTCTCTCCTGCCCTCCTTCACCCATATTCTAGAAGCAGAAGAATTTGTGGGATTTTAGACAAATAGATGAGCTACACTTTTGTATCTGTTTTTACACATCCTTATTGTGGGGTATGAATTTCAATCTCACCACATAAGTAAAATTTACCGTCTATTTCAAAGGGTAAGAAGCAATCCTAACAGGGATTTACACATGATACCACACAACAAGTACAGAGTAAAGTGTAAGTTCTTACCCTGGAATAGCTTACAATCTAAAATAGAGAAAATGAACATCGATAGAAACATTTTTGATATAAGTAAAGCAATTCTGAATTCATTACACAGTTAGGGAATATTGTTCATTTGCACAATTAAATTGTATGCAATCTTTTCCTTAATTATCTTTCTCTGTTTTAGACATTTTAAAATTCATGAGATATAACAATAAATACAATAAAACTTTCCAGTTTTAAAGAATTTTAATTAGTATATTATAAATGTGTGGATTGAGAACCCTGTAGACAAGAGATGTAAATGGAACAACTGCCTTTTTAAAGTATGTTATTTTAGAAAAAAAAATGTAAATAATTTCTATTCAGGTCTGGAATTCTAACTGAAGTAGGCTGTTGCCTATATGTTATAATTTGCATAGCAATATTTTTTCTTTTTTTGATTATTGAAATTCAACCGTTAGTGATCCATTCTCTAGGTACAAGCATTGTGGTCTTTCCGTAGGCCTTTTAAAATGCAAATGCACATGGAAGAGTGCAACCAAATTAAGTTCTTTACAATTTAGAGTGGTTGCAAATATCAGATGGATTCTTTTCTCAGCATAGCAACATAAATGTTGTGTTTTTTAAACATCTTTATTGGAGTATAATTGCTTCACAATGGTGTGCTAGTTTCTGCTCTATAACAAAGTGAATCAGCTATACATACACATATATCTCCTCCCTCTTGTGTCTCCCTCCCACCCTCCCTATCCCACCCCTCTAGGTGGTCACAAAGCACAGAGCTGATCTCCCTGTGCTATGCGGCTGCTTCCCACTAGCTATCTATTTTACAACATAAATGTTTTTAAGTGCTTGGAGTGAAATATACAAAGTAAGAGATTAAAAGTTGGAGGGGGAAGGCAAATTTTCAGAAAAGTGAGTGGAGAGACACGGGCTAAAAGCCAGTGTCCTGGACTTCACAGTTAGGGCTCCAGCCATTCCTATTTCATTATTCTATCCATGTGTAGGTGCTAACTGCTGTAATAACCACACCATCTCATGAGCTTAATAAAAGAGCTTAATAATAGGATGCTTGGCTTGTGGTGACTGTCAGACCCTTGGACCTTGGAGTCCTCCACTGTTCCTCTGCTTCAGATCTACAGATGACAAGGGGAGAGAAAAGGAGTGGGCAGGTGTTTGCATAAAAATCCTAGAAGATTTTTGAGGCCAAGACTTAGGGCCAGTGTTTTCTGTTGATATTTCCTAGGCCAAAAATAATCATAAGCCTTCTTCTAGATGCCAGGGGGCTGGGAAAAATCGTTTTTCCATGTTCCCAGGAGGAAAAGTAGATGGTTTGATAAACATATAGCCCTTTTTTTTGGTCACCATTAGCTTTCAAAATTAGTAATAGGAATAACCATCTTAAAGGCAAAAAGGTTTTAACATTTGAAGTAGAATAGACATTTTCTTGGCACTCAGTATTCCTAGGTGGGAGAATGCCACTTAATAGTCATGTATAACATTCCTCATCTATCAGTAAGCACTGATTGAGTTCCTATTATATCAAATATGTAAAATCATCCCTGTTGTTAAAAACTATTAACTACATACTGTGTATGAGACTCTGTGTTACCTATGATAAAAAATACAATTAAGTACAGTAAGTATATTAGGAACTGTTTCATCTGGTGTGATCAGGATTAGTGGGTCAGTAAAAGTCAGTTAAAATAGAGTACATATAAGATAAACATTTTTATATTTTAACTTAATACACATGAATGCACATTCATTCACCAACTATTTTATGTAGTGCAATGATCTTCCTTTCAGTGTGGGTGTTCATCGTCACCTATATTGCATAACCTACGATGCATAATCTACCCGGAATACACAGAACTGGTTTCCTGTCTAACAGCTACTCCCCTCTTCTATGCTACCAGGAGCTTTCTTTTCCCCCAGTGTCCTCCCTTTTGGGTGCACTGGGTGATTCTCTACCTTTTCTGCAAATGATGTTAGGTATATAACCTGCTCCTGGCCAATGAGACACAAAAGAAACCCCAAAGGGCTTCTTTGAAAGATGTCTTTGCTCTCAAAATGCAATGCACGAGTGACCCAAAAGTCCCTTTTGGTCCATTGGTTATTGACTTATGAGGATGAGATGCCTTGAACTGCGGCTGCCAGCTTGATTCCCAGAAGGAAGGTTGTCAATAAAGTATATAAATAGTTGGACAGAAAGGTGGGAATGTAATAAGATGCCTTGATTAAGTTCATGCATGAAACTTTTCTACCTCAGGATTTCTGGCTAACTGAAATAATAATTCCATTATTCTTTTGCCTTTCAAGTAGAATTTCTGTTATTTTCAGAATAACAGATGTAAAACATCTGTAAAAACATCTTACTTAAAACTCCAAATTCCTAGTTTGTGTTTCTTTAACTTACAATGAGACATTAAAGACACTTATTACTACATTCCATGGGAATAATCCTTCCAGGTTGTTATCATTTTTCCAATCTTTAACAACTGTCTCACTGACACTTAATTCAAGAGCAGTTTTTTGGGTTTGTTTTTAAGTAATTCGGTTTTTTTTTTGAAATTTGCAAAGCATTGCATTTAATTTTCATAGGGGCAACATGTTATTTTCATAGTCATATTTCATTAGTTTGTGCAGTTTTTTTCACTAAAATGCACAAGTGAAATAGTTGACCCTTGAACAATACAGGGATTAGGGCCTGTGACCCTCCACAAACTCAAATTATAGTCAGCCTTCCATATACGCAGTTTCTCCACATCCTTGGTTCCTCAGTATCTGCGGTTCCCCATCTGTGGATTCAACCAACCGCTGGATTCTGTAGTACTGCAATACTCACTTTGGAAAAAAAAAACGCAGATAAATGGATCCGCATAGTTCAGACCTGTTCAAGGGTCAACTGTAATTAAGTGTAGCAAAATTGGCTGAACCCTAGTAAATATTCAACACAATTCACAGGAATAGTAATTGCAGGCACACTAAAACGTAGCCTTTGTCCAGTTGAGAGCTTTCAGAGATGGGGGCCTCTGACAGTGCTGGGGACTAAAGGCTATTGATTAATCTACCAACCGCATTGATTGGATGGCCATCAGTTAAGATCTATGTATTACATTGAGCAATATGCAATTACCAATTTTATTTCTCAGAATGGTCAAATATTGGCAATTGCATATGGTTCAACCTAAAAAAATATACAGCACAGCCTTCAGTCTCTAGGAATTTAAAATCCAATTGGAGGGCTTCCCTGGTGGTGCAGTGGTTGAGAGTCCGCCTGCCAATGCAGGGGACACGGGTTCGTGCCCCGGTCCGGGAAGTTCCCACATGACGCGGAGCGGCTGGGCCCGTGAGCCATGGCCGCTGCGCCTGCGCGTCCGGAGCCTGTGCTCCGGAACGGGAGAGGCCACAACAGTGAGAGGCCCGCGTAACACACACACACACACACACACACACAATCCAATTGGAGAGCTAAGATCTACCCTCAGGAAAAAAACAATCACCAGTTTGAGTCAGTGTATATGTTAGTGTTTCACTCATATTCTCTCTAATCCTCTTTACCATTTTCACTTTCAGCCAGCATCTGTGGCTCCTTTCTGGAGGACTGTTCTTTTTGCCCACCTATGCAGAGAGCTAGAAGTGCTTGGAAAATGTGCCTCCTTTTGGGAAGCCAGGACCACTGCTGAGTGATGGGCATGGTAATAGGAAAACCCAGATCCCTGTCCAGAGCTGCCCTGCAGGATGAGGCTGAAGCCGCCCTCTGTGGAAGTTTGCCTGACATCACACACTTGCAAGGCTTCCTCCTCTTTCCTGCTTCTTCCACTTTATTACTGGTTTCTCCTGGAGAACTGTCTTAAACAACCACTTGCACACAAGCCCTCCACTCCAGGTGTGCTTCTGGGGGACTTGTCATAGGAATGCTAAGGACAGACTGAGTGGTGTAGATGATGTGTGTTAGAGGGTTTCAGAGGTGTGCTTGTCACTGCCAACTGTGATGAGTAGGAAAGGCTTCAGAACATAGCAGAAACTGTGGGTTTCATAGATATTCGTCTATTCAACAGACAGTAATGGTGCCACTACCACATGCCAACAAACAGTGACAGCAGTGGAGGGACTTGCTGGGCCAGTGCTTCTCAAATTGTGATCTCCGGACCAGAAGCAGCAACACCTGGGAATCTGTTAGAAATGCAAAAATTTCAAGCCCCACCCCAGACCTACTTTTTTCAAAAACTCTGGGCTGAGGCCCAATGGTCTGTGTTTTTACCATCCCGTGTACTCTGAAGTTTGAAAAAACACTGTACGAGGGAAAGATCGGGCTTGAATCTTTGCTCTGCTGATTTTTAACTGTGAGCTCAGGTAACATATTTGCTTCTCTGAGGTTTAGTTTCCTCGCATGAGAGGTAAGGGTGATGACACCTGCCTTTTGGGGGCAAACTAAGTGTTAATTTCCTGCCCTTGTTTTCCTCCACGTTGTTTTTCTTTCCTTCCTATTTTCCTTCTCTTCTTCTCTTCTTCCTTCTCTACCTTTTCCTCTCCTTCCCCCATTTTTGTCTTTCTTCAATTCCTTCCTACCTGCCTGCTTGGCTGCCTGATGTTTTTAACCTGGTTATGAAAGATGGGTTGAGTTTCACTAGGTGGAGAAAGTGGACAATACTCCCCAGGCATCAGGGACAGCTTTCAAAACACACCTGAGTCACAGTGAGGGGACCGTTTGACCACAGGGGAATCATGGTGGACCGACAGGAATGGCAGGTTGGGATGAGGATATGGGGGCTTCATATGCTGAGCTGTGGTTTGAATTCAGTGAAGACAGTGGTGAGTCATGTGACATGAGGGCTGAGAGTAACGTGGTGACCAGCATGACTGGGGTAGATTTATCTGACACTGGTCTACCTCCGTTAGAGGAAGAGCAAGATTTCTGGCTGGGAATTCAGTTAGTAAAGATTTGTAAATTAATCCAGGCAATTAATCCAAATAAGATACGAATCAGGGTCCTGGTACTCTAGCTATGAGGGAGAAGTAGAAAAGAATCTGAGACCTATTGCGAGGGGAAAATCCACTTGGCTGGAGGTTAAGGTGAAAGGAAGTGATTAAAAATGTCTTTGAGGGCTTCCCTGGTGGCACAGTGGTTAAGAATCCATCTGCCAATGCAGGGAACACGGGTTCAAGCCCTGGTCCGGGAAGATCCCACAGGCTGTGGAGCAACTAAGCCCGTGCGCCACAACTACTGAGCATGCGCTCCAGAGCCCTCGAGCCACAACTACTGAGCCTGCGTGCCACAACTACTGAAGCCCACGCGCCTAGAGCCCGTGCTCTGCAACAAGATAAGCTACCGCAAATGAGAAGACTGCGCACCACAACGAAGAGCAGCCCCTGCTCGCCACAACTAGAGAAAGCCCGCGTGCAGTAATGAAGATCCAATGCAGCCCCCCAAAATAAAAATAAATAAATAAAGTTTATTAAAAAAAATACAACAAACTAGCGTGCCACAACTACTGAAGCCAACGCGCCTAGAGCCCGTGCTCTGCAACAAGATAAGCTACCGCGATGAGAAGCCTGCACACCGCAACAAAGACTAACCCCTGCTCACTGTAACTAGAGAAAGCCCGCGTGCAGCAAGGAAAACCCAACACAGCCAAAAATAAATAAATAAAATAAATAAATTTATTTTAAAAAATAAATAAAATAAAAACGTATTTGAGATTCTAAGTCTGACAGAATGGGGATACTACTGTCAGCAGAAGAGGCACCAATGGGAGGAGATGTTGCTGAAAGGGACATAGAGTTTGAAGCAAGGTGGGATTTATGGGTTACCATAGTCATCCTTTTAGACACCCAGGATAGTGCTGTTCTCAAAAAACCAAATATCGAAATTTCCAGAAATCTCCCCGGGAAGACAGCTAGATGAGCAGGCTAAAATATACATAATTTATGCTTATATATATATATAAAAATAATCATTTTAAATTTATTTGTTTTATTTATTTATTTTTGGCTGCATCGGATCTTCGTTGCGGTGCGCGGACTTCTCATTTCAGGGGTCGGTAGTTGTGGTGCACGGGCTTAGTTGCTCCGCAGCATGTGGGATCTTCCCGGACCAGGGATGGAACTTGTGTCCCCTGCACTGGCAGGTGGGTTCTTAACCACTGCGCCACCAGGGAAGCCCTATGCTTATATATTTAAGACAAACTTCAGTCTCCACTAACTTGTATAATGACACAGCAGTCAATACATTAGCTTGGGGAGAGATTTGTATTTGGATAGCAAAATAAAAATGTTTTGAAGCACAGATGGATTATATATGTAGCACATTGTACTTATATATGGCTTTTGTGTGTGTCTGCAAAATATGTCGAGTTTACTGCAGCCATACCACTCCCGCAGGTTGCCTTGCATAGCTCAAGGCGTCACCCCCACCAGACTGGATGCACAAGTGCTAAATTGTTGGTTTGCAAACTCACGCAGGCGCTCCCCCAGGTGAAATCTGAAACTGGGCCCCATATACGGAGGGCAGGGAGAGACCGAAGAAAGAGTCAGACCCCTCCAGATGGGTAGGCGGGCAGGTGTAATAAACAAGAGAACTTACCTACAAAGCTTGTCTTGGGCGCCACAAGATGAGTAGATCTCTGCATCCACCCACCAGAATCTTAAAGGTTTATACAGAGACCTTCACTGGGTTCAGTCACATGTTCAATCCAAACAGTCTCGACACCACACTGCTCTCTCAAGCCTGAGTCCTTACAAACTGCTTGCACTGTGGGGAGGTTCGGCAGGGTGTACGTTTCAGGGGAGGGGATGAGGAGCCTCTGATTGTGAGGGTCGAGCTCTCCGGTCAACCAGTGGTCAAGTCCTCTCCATGACCTCCCCCTACATGAGTTCACCTCCTTGTCAATTCCCTCTCTTTCTTTCAACTTCCCATCCACTGGTTTCCAAAGATTCCCAGACACTCACAAATATGTTCTGTATTTATCTGTATATGTCTTTCTTATTTAACAGGTATTCAGAACAATTTACTATTGGCCCTGGTTCCCTCCTCAATATCCAAGCTCTAATTATTTAGAACGATTTTTTTTTTGCTATAGTTTAATGTATATTTTCATTAGCCATTCCAGAGTTTTACTAATAATGGGAAAGGACTTTAAAATTTTTGTTTGTTTGTTTATCATGAAAAAATTCCACTGATTAGTGGCCCCTTTCTGATACCTTGTGAGGTTTTTTTCCCGAGGATTTTTTTCTGATACCCTACTTCTATTAAAATAGACACTTTGGTGCTGAAGTATTCCACATCTGAATCAAATGGAAGGGAATTTGTATTAACGATTTATTCTGAAAACCTGTTTAAAAACAATCTGATCCACATATCAGCATAGCAGAGTTCAGTGCTGAGTCATTTGGTCAGAGACAGTCTGGAAAGATATTAGGAGACAGCGATCATATTCTCTAGACAGTTGGAGAAGAGGATTGCTTCAGGATATTCCAGAGGACATTTGCTCCAGAAGAAAAATGTGCTATAGGAAAACTTGGAGCGCAGATTCTCAAATTTGAGCGTGTATCAGCATCACCTGGAGGGCTTGTTAAAACGGACCGCTGGAACCCACACGTAGAATTTCTGCTTCAGTAGGTCAGGGGTGAAGCCGGAGAGTCTGCAATTCTAATAAGTCCCCAGGTGATGCTGGTGCTACTTGTCCAGTGACAACACTTTGAGAACCGTTGCCTTAGAGAGAAAAACATCCTCCAGAAAGATGGGTTAGTGTGAGGCAGGAACAGGAAACAGAAATGTTTTCTTCCAATTTTTTTCAGTTTCAATTGTGCACACCTTAATTTTCCTAAAACACAACTTTGCTTATACTCCTAATTTGCTCAAAAATTTCACTCTTTATTTTCTTCTAAGTACAGTCACAACAGTTAACCAGAAATTGAAAATCATTAGCAGTGTCCCCCACCTTTCCCTTATGTTCTTAACAAGCCGGTCCATTGGCTGGCCCTCAAAAATGTCTAAGCCTCCACGCTCTACACATTTGTTCATCGCATGTGTTCTCCCTGGAGTGCATTCTTATCCTCATCATTCTTTTTGCCTTTCAAATTCCAGCCCATTCTTGAAAACTCAGCTAAATTCCTTCTCTTTCATTAAATTTTCTCAGATAAAATCACTTCTTACCCTAAACTTATTACATAACTTTTTTTTTTAACTTTGTTATTTTTATTTTGCAAAACACTTCATTTCCACCTATTGTAGTTAGGGAAAAGAAAACCCTCAAATACTTTGATAGCATTTACTTCTGTGGCAGCCTTTTAAATCCTCAGATCTACCCTGCGAGATCAATACTATTATTATACCCATTTTACAGACAATTTACCTCTGTATAGTTCACTGTACAGTTGACCCTTGAACAAATTAGGAGTTAGGGGAGCCCACCCTCCAGGGGGTAGAAAATCCACACATAACTGTTAGCTGGCCCTCCACATACACAGTTCCAGATCCACGGATTCAACCAACCACCGATGGTGTAGTACTGTAGTATTTACTATTGAAAAAAGTCCAAATATAAGTGAACCAGGGCAGTTCAAATTCATGTTGTTCAAAGGTCACATGTATTTGTAAATTCAAGTTACATGACATCGAACATGTGCTTTAAATACATTTGTGTTCTCCCAAAGTACTCATCACAGTACTTTGCAAATAATGCTGTCTATTAAAATAATTGCTGCATTCGAGACAGTCTTCTTTGGGTTGCTATAAAGTAGTGACGATTAAATATTCAAATACTTGAGAAAGTTAAATCTACAGCCTTCTCTGTGAACTGAATTCTGATTACTAAAAATAACTGGTTGAGTTGAGGGTACTTGGTTCTCTGTCCTTTGTTTAGGATGATTTGGAAGTGCCCCATTTGGTGCAGAGCTCCCGTGGAAATGGCTGAGGCCTTTGTTGAGACTGCATTGAAGTTCAACTTCTCCCTTCACCCAACCCGGCTTCCTTCAGTCTCTCTCAAGTCTTGCTCTTAAGAAGTACCACCATTAAACTCCCTGCACACAAATTTCCATGTCTCCAGAGTCCGCTTCCTGAAGAACCCAACCTAAGATAAAAAGTGTAGAATATGAACAGATGACACTTACTAACTTTATTTTACTGTTTTAGAGCCAACATTATAGCGTGGAAATTAAATATGCTTTATCATCAGATTGGAGCTTATCAGGTACCATCTCAGGGAAGTTACTTAATCTCTCTGAGCCTGTTTTCTCATCTCTGAAGACTGATTTTATTTGGATTAAGAACAGCCCTACCACAGCATTTGACAAAATGCAGGTGCCCTTGGGGCTTCCCTGGTGGCGCAGTGGTTGGGAGCCCGCCTGCCGATGCAGGGGATACGGGTTCGTGCCCGGGTCCGGGGGGATCCCGCGTGCCGCGGAGCGGCTGGGCCCGTGAGCCATGGCCGCTGAGCCTGCGCGTCCGGAGCCTGTGCTCCACAACGGGAGAGGCCACAACGGTGAGAGGCCCTCGTAACGCAAAAAAAAAAAAAAAAAAAAAAAAAAATGCAGGTGCCCAGTATGTGGAGGCCTAGTACTGGGTAAAGTTGAATGACTAGAAGCTCAAAATGTTGAGGACACATCTTTTGAACCCCTCCCAGATGTGCTTGTTATTGATTACGTTGTAATGCTAAGTCTTGATTTGCATTGAAGTTTCCTCTTAAGGAAGCCACATGAATTCCAAGTTATTCAGTGTTCCCGGGGTGAGATTTTTCCTTCGAGTTTGAGAGGAGGGACCCTTTTTCCAGCATGAGAGACTGGGACTTGCAAATCTTCACCTCAGACAATGAAAGTTATGTGTCTTTCTCCTGCTTCTCGGCAGCTTCCGAAGCCAAGAGACTGTGCGGTCACAGCAACGGTGCTGACCGTTCTGCTGACAGCTCTGCTAGCCTTCCTGGGCCCAGCTTTCTCTTTCTATGATCTGATTGAATTGTTGTGGCCTTGGCATTTTATCATAAACCACCATTGTAGAAAGTGTTGGGCTAAACGTAAATTGATCTCCAAGATCCTGAACGCTTGAATTTTCTCCCTGGCCAAAACCTCCTGATCTTGAATCTTTCCTATAACTTACCTCACACTAAATATTATCTTCATTTGGATGACCTTAAATTCTCAACGTCTCCCCAGAGCCTCTGTCCATCACTCCCTTCTGTGTTTCATTTACAGCATTTTCAGCTCGACCTCTATCTTCAGCTCTCATACCATGAGCTGACCACCGACCCTAAACACTAGTTCCCCTGTATCTAGTACTTAACTATATACCAGGCATTATGTTAAATGCTTTACAGCATGAGTTCACAAAGGGCGGTTTTCCAGACCAGGAGCATCAGCATTACTGAGAAACTTGTTAGGAGCACAAATTCCTGAAACCCTTCCAAGATCTAGTAAATCGGTAACTCTAGTGGTGAGTATCACCAATCTCTGTATTGACAAGTACCCCAGGTGATTCTGCGGGACACGCTCTACTTTGAGAACCACTGCTTTACCCATATGATCTTATTACAAAAGCCTAAGACTGAAGGGTACATGGTCTTATTCCACTTTTACGGTGAGGAAACGAAACCTCACAGAGACAAAGTAAATTGTGCAAGATCTCACACGTTGTAGATGGCAGCATTGTAAACCAAACCCAGGTCTGAAAGATTTGAGAGTCCCTTCTCTCAAGTTTCAAGTGAGTTCATGACATTTCTCACTTCTTTGATCTCTCATCGTTTCTTCTTTGTTGATGACTACACTTGGGTAAACCCTGCGGCATGCTTTGTCTCTGTACTTATGTCTTTGAATATTGTTGGGAGAGTAACAAATAAAAATGCTGATTGTCTTCATTATAATAAATGTATATTTTTACTCCTGAGGCAAGTTCGCACATGGTGCGATCACGTTGTGGTTTTTCTTCACATCTCTTGTGGATTCACCAAAATAACCCTGTTAAACTTGTTCTAAATATTCTCTACATTGTTCTAGCTCATGTTGTTATTTCTGGTTGATCACAACGGACCAGTAGAGGCTCATCTCTGTTTTTCTGGAGACACAGGGGTGAGATAATGTGAGCCTTTCTCAGTTCCTGCCATTGTACTCCAGAATCTTTTTTATTTTTATTTTTTTACTTTATTTTTTATTGGCGTACACTGCTTTACAATGTTGTGTTAGTTTCTGCTGTACAACAAAGTGAATCAGCCACGTGTATACATATATCCCCTTCCTTCCCATTTAGGTCACCACGGAGCACTGAGTAGAGTTCCCTGAGCTATACAGTAGGTTCTCCTTAGTTATCTATTTTATACATAGTAGTGTATATATGTCAATCCCAATCTCCCAATCCATCTCACCCACCCCTAGAATCTTGATACATGTTGTTCCCTCCTTTGTTCTTGCTTCTAAGGAACAGGTGACACTCCTCTGCTGAGATTGATTACCTAGACTCCCGGTTCACTAGTTGTTTCTCTTTTCAGATATTGCTCAATTTTTCCTTTCTCCCACCTGGAACTTCTCTCCCACACCTGTGGCCCCTTAACCCCATCAACAAAGTTTGTTTGGACTTTCCTTTTGCTAAAGAGGAATAGCCTTCCTCCGTTCTGTTAGGAGCCCTCTACCCCCAATCTCTCTTTTTGATCTTCAGTTGATAGATTACTCTTTAAAAAAAATTGACTAACGTTCTTCTTTAATTCCTTTGCCACTCAGAATAGTTATACCTTTCTAGTACAACAATTCTCTTGAATGTAATCAATGAACTCTTTAAAACCCAGTCCTTTTCCAAAACAAAACCAAAAGCTTTCCCAATCTGTATTAATGTTTCTCCTTTAATCTCTCTGCCCCAAAGTATCCATCTCTGTTACAAAGCTTTGCCCTGATTTGGTTCCTGCGACACTGAAATAACAGAACACACATAGCCCTCTCTTCCCATCTTTTGGGTTGTGATTTGGCTGTACTCTTCTTCTTTCTATTGAATTATTAATTTACTCATTCAATGAACATTTTTAGAGCCTGTGTGTCAAACGCTAAGTTTGGGGTTGAGGCTGCAACAATGAAAGTGTATGTTCCACCCTCTCAGACCCTACAGGTTAGTACAAAAAATATAAATAAGAAAACAGTGCACTCAGTCCTGTCAATCGCTTTATGCAGAGCTCCATCCATTGCCTGTAAATCCATGTTTTACAGCTGATGATACTGAGGAACAGGGAGGTCACAGAGCTTCAAGCTTCTGTCCTAAGCACTTTGTGCTTCTTTCTCTCCTCTACCTCACTAACTGCACGTTCTTCCAACAATTTAACTCCATATACACACCCCAGGCTCTCAAACATGGGAGCGAACCCACTTCCTCAGAGCAAGGCTTGAATGTCTGTGTGTAAGCATTGCCACCTGAACATCTGCCTCAAACCGCTGACTAAAAGTGTCCAAAGAGAACTCATTAACTGATAGCCTTTCCCAAATACACATCAAGAGAAAACCAAACAATGGGTTTTCCTTCTTGACGTCTCAGTTCTTAACGGTGTCCCTGTTTATCTAGTCCTCCAGACACAGAACCACAGAGAGATCTGGAACAAATCCCTCTTCGCCACATTAATGTCTGAATCCGGTTAAGTATCTCTCAGGAATGTCTCCTTTGAAACTCCTTTGTATTTCATTTCCCACAAGTGTTATCATTGGTCCTACCTCACGATCCCTGACTGCTTCCACTGCCTCCTAAGTGCCTTCTATAGCTCCGCCATTTTCTGATTCTAGGTCTTCTATCAACTTGTAATATCAGGTCAGTCTTCTCACTACATTTCTGATCCTGGCGTTCCCCTGCTCAGCACTTCTGAAGTGAAGTACCAACTGCTCAGGAGAGCAAGCATAGTCCCTGCCAATCTCTTCAACCATTTCTTCTCCCTTCTTTCATGCACGGTATGTTCAGGGCCGAATGGTCCACTACTCCCCATGCTTTTCTACCTTCACTCTTTCACCTTAAAGGTCCCTCCATTTAACCTCTGCCTGGTGGAATCATATCACATTTGAAGTTTTATCTAGGGACTTCCCTGGTGGCGCAGTGGTTAAGAATCTGCCTGCCAATGCAGGGGACACGGGTTCGAGCCCTGGTCCGGGAAGATCCCACATGCTGCTGAGCATCTAAGCCCATGTGCCGCAATACTGAGCCTGTGTTCTCGAGCCCACAAGCCGCAACTACCGAGCCCACATGCCATAACTACTGAAGCCTGTGTGCCTAGAGCCTACGCTCTGCAACAAGAGAAGCCACCACAATGAGAAGGCTGTGCACCACAACGAAGAGTAGCCCCTGCTCGCCACAACTAGAGAAAGCCCGCGCAGCAATGAAGACCCAGTGCAGCCTAAATAAATAAAATTTAAAAATAAAAAAAAATAAGGTTTTATCTAGAATGACCTCCCTTCCATGAAGTCTCTCCAGACCTCCCTGCCTTTTGAACCCTCTTTGGTAATGTATGTGTAGGTCTTCTCTGGCACCACAGCCTGCCTAAAATGGTGTTTATTGGTACCTAGTCAAATTGTTCTTTCAAAGCAGGAACTGTGTTGGATTCTGTCCACCCCCAAGAAAGGCCTTTAGCATGGGAAAGGCTTATCAACACTTGCTGAATTGAAATGGTGGGCTGAATGTTTAAATCCAGGTGAAAACACAGAGAGATGGTCAAACCAAGATAAGAGTCATGCTAAGTTGAAACGTGACTTATCTTTTGGTGCATTGGGTATATTTCTCTATTTATTTCCTTGTTCTTGGCATTTGCTCTTCTTGGTTTGCTTTACCTATTATCTTGATAAGCAATTTAAGTACTTGGTAATACACATTGAACTGTGCTGCATATCTGGCAAAGTTAACAACTGGCTTGGAGGAGTAAGATTAGACTGCCCCTTGGAGGTTGTTACTTAGCATTTTCTTTCTGAATGACAGTGTGTTTGTGGGGTGGTCACTGTTGACTGCTCTTTAGAGCTTCTCTTGAGAACATATGAAGCGGCAAATTACCAGTCTTCCTCTACACTTTCATCAGCATTAGCATTCCTAATGATTTTATCAATAGTAATTATTTTTTAAAATAAATTTATTTATTTTATTTATTTATTTTTTGCTGCGTTGGGTCTTCATTGCTGTGTGCGGGCTTTCTCTAGTTGTGGCGAACAGGGGCTACTCTTCGCTGCGGTGCGTGGGCTTCTCATTGTGGTGGCTTCTCTTGTTGCAGGAGCACGGGCTCTAGGTGAGCAGGCTTCAGTAGTTGTGGCACGCGGGTTCAGTAGTTGTGGCTCGCGGGCTCTAGAGTGCAGGCTCAGTAGTTGTGGTACACGGGCTTAGTTGCTCTGTGGCGTGTGGGATCTTCCCAGACCAGGGCTTGAACCCGTGTCCCCTGCATTGGCAGGCGGATTCTTAACCACTGCACCACCAGGGAAGTCCAATTAGTGATTATTAATGAGCTTACACACAAAAAAATGATAGCCTTGTATCTGTAGGGCATTTTATCTTTTTGCACTGTGTTTACAAGTTATTTGGCCTCCATTGCATCCTAAAACCCCATGACCAATAGAGTGCCTTAGCTACCTGTTATTCCAGATCATCTTACAAATAGTTGCTCAGCTGATATCAGAAAGCAGGTTTATTTTGTTTGTTCCTTTGTGTGTTGCCACTCAAAATGCGGCCCTTGGATCAGCAGCCCCTGACTCACAATTAGAAATGCAGATTCTCAGACCCCGTTCCAGACCTACTGGATCTGAATTTGAACTTTAGCAGGGGTGATTCCCCTGCACGATAAAGTTTGAGAACTACCTCTGTAGGTCCTAGACCAGGATAACAGAAGGTGTGTTTTCATCCCCAAGGGTTTGTACCTCGTGTGAGAGAGGGGGAGGGAGAGGACCAGAAGATGAGGGAGGGAAGAAAAATCTTACGAGGACACTGGTCCCTCAAGAGGGATGAGCACTCAGGTTTTGTGGAGGTGGGGCTTCCCTGTATATTTGCAGTAGCTTCACCCCATCACTTTGTATCTGCACTGAGGTTGGAGGTTAACTATTTAAAAAAGAGAGAGAGAGAGAGCGAGAGATGTGTGGGTGGGTTGGGGCGGGGGGAGTAGCTGTCAGGCACCTGCGCCCAGCTCTGGAGGATAAATGACCTAGGCACGGAAGGAAAGCCCCTCTCTCGAGCCTCCTGGCGCAGCTCATTCCCAATATCTCTAGTTTCCGGACGCATTTCTCCACCTCGCGTTTCCCTTAACACCACGAGCCGCTCATTCCATGCAAGCTAGCTCCCGGCCTCCCGCTTTTGGGCTTCCTTCTCCGCGTCTGCGTCTCCCGCCCTCTCTCTCGGCCCGGCCGGCCCCTCCCTCGGCGCCGGCTCGCACCTCTAACCAGTCCGGTGCACCTGAGGCGGGCGCGGGCGCGGGCCGCGTGCGGAGCGCCAGGGGCGCGCCGGCGTTAGAGAGAGGCGCGCTGACGGCCACCTTCAGCCCGCGCCCGGGTACCGCACGCCCGGCGTTCAGGGACCGTCCTCCTCCGCCGCCGCCGCCGCCGCCGGAGCTACGGGCGGGCAGCCGTGCGCCCCGCGCACCGCCAGCCCCGGCGGCCGCTCCTTCCGATGCCAGGGCCAGGGCGCCGGGCGGCCGCCGGCAGGAAGATGAAGGGCTCGGCGGGAGGAAGGAGAGAAAAGCTGCTGGGCTCTCCGAAAGCTCAGCCCGGCCGCGGTAAGTTGAGCGCAAAAGAGGTGGCTCGGCTCGGGTGGTGGAGTTGGCGGGGGGTGTTGGCCACGGCGCTGGGGGGTGAGCCCCTGCGGGATGAGCCCCTGCGGGATGCGAGGCGCGCGGAACGGACATTGGCACGGTGCGTCCCCGGGACCTCCAGACCCCCGGGCCTCCAGCCCCCGGACCTCCCGCCCCCACGCTCTCCCTTCCTCCCCTCATCCGCGTGCCATGTTCCATCCGTCCCCTTCCCTGCCTCTTGCCTCCTCTGTTCCGCGCCCCGCTGAGAGGTTGCGGGGGGGGAGTGGAGAGCGCGGAGCTTGAGGGTCTCCGGACACAAAGGCTGCCGAGGACCAAGGGGTCGGGGAGGCAGAGGAGGGGCGAAGGGGTCGGCCTTGCTCTGGCCATCGCCGTCGAGGGCTGGGCCACCGAGGCTGGACACCCCGCCGCGCGTCTCCTGTTGGTTGCGTGCGGGGCGCGCTCCCTCCTCGGGAAACCTGGCGAAGTTGCTGGGATAAGAAAGCACAGCGGGCCGGCTTCCTGATTGTCTTTTCATTTTCTTCCTTTCCCCGTGAGAAGCTGTTGAGCTATGGGAAGCTTCTCTCCAGAGGAATTATTTTGACTTTTAGGGTGGGGTTGGGAGGCTGAGGATAAACCAGCGCCCCTGGATCGGATCACCCTCCTGGGCAACTGGGACCGCGTTAGAAGTGAGAGCGCAGGGTGGGTGTACCCCCTGCGACTTCTTGCATTTTGGGAGAAGTTTTACTGTGTGTGCAGATTGGGGTCAGAGGAAAGAAGTTGCGCCCAATATGGTGTCACCCCTTGTGGAATGCCCAATACCTCATCTGTCCCCCTTACAATTCAGACTTGGCCTTATCACGTGCTTCTGGAGGCCGTGTTTATGTCTGCTTTAGCCTGAGCTGCGGCTAAAGTAAGGGGCAATGAGCTGTTCCTGGGTGTTTTGAGTGTCTCCAAATTCTGGAACCGTAAACCGAATTAGGAGACTCCTGCATTCTGTAGGTGTAACCAAGGACCCTCGTGCTGGCGCTTTTATATGATATTCCTGTGGTGCTTTCTGAGATGTGATGGGGAGATTTCTTTTGAGGCAGTTTGCTAGTTGGTCTGTTAAACGTGGCTTTCACGTGTCCACTTAATTCTGATTCACCATGTCCCCTGCAATCGACTGAAAGGTGTCTCTCCCCCTGGGTTTTCATGCCACCCTTGCCCTGTCCTGGCTAATTCAGTCACTATTCTCTGGTCTCTGAGCATGAAAGGCAAATATGGGTCATTTCAAATTATGTAGATTGATGCAGCACAGCGTGGCTGAGGTTTGATGCTATTTCTTCACGTTTCCTTCCAGATGTTCCTCAGAAATGAATTTTGGCCCTCTTGTCATGGAGCTAAAATATAGACTGGGGGAAAGGACAAATATCTTGAGTTAATGTATTATCTTAGATTTATTTATTTATTTAAATTATTTATTTATTTATTTATTTATTTTGGCTGCGTTGGGCCTTTGTTACTGTTCGCGGGCCTTCTCTAGTTGCAGTCAGCGTGCTTCTCATTGCGGTGCCTTCTCGTTGCGTGCAGAGCACAGGCTCTAGGCGCGCAGGCTTCAGTAGTTGTGGCACTCAGGGTCAGTAGTTGTGGCTCACGGGCTCTAGAGCGCAGGCTCAGTAGTTGTGGTGCATGGCCTTAGTTGCTCTGCGGCATGTGGGATCTTCCCAGACCAGGGCTCGAACCCCTGTCCCCTGCAGCAGGCTTCAGTAGTTGTGGCACTCAGGGTCAGTAGTTGTGGCTCACGGGCTCTAGAGCGCAGGCTCAGTAGTTGTGGTGCATGGCCTTAGTTGCTCTGCGGCATGTGGGATCTTCCCAGACCAGGGCTCGAACCCCTGTCCGCTGCATTGGCAGGCAGATTCTTAGCCACTGCACCACCAGGGAAGTCCCTGTCTTAGATTTAAATAAATGAAGTTTGGAAGCTCTCTGGATTAGGAGAAAGTGACCTGAGACAAAAGGGCTTTTTATGACAAAATGGCTGAAGGACCTCTGGGGTCACTTAATGATGATAATAATAATAATAATAATAGTAACAACAATAATAATAGTAATAGTGACATCAGACATTTGTTTCCTATTCACTGCACACCAAGTAGTGTATTAAAGGCTTTATTGGCCCTGCAAATACATAACAACCCCAAGAAGGCAGTACCTTTACCACCTCCACTTAGTGGATAAGGAAAGGGAGGCTTCAGAGATGTTAAATTTGGAAAAGTTCCAGAGTCAGTGTTTTGGAACCCCAGATTGCTGGACTCCAAAGTTGGTTCCATTAACAACTACATGACCTCTTTGAGACTCATTTGAAAAGTGAAAGGACAACCTGTCTAAGTTCTAAATCCCATGAAAAGGTAGTAAGTTGATGACAGTATCACAGATTGATTCATACACAGCTATTTCAAATGTATTTTTAATGTAACAGAAATGTGGAACTCGTGACTTGAAATCAAGTGAAAATTGGGTGGCATTTATGTAATTCAGCCTGCAAGCTCTAGAGAGGACTAAATGCTGAGGTCTTGGTGTTTACCTTGTTGATATTCCTTCCTTGAGCCCATTATTATAAATCAGTAATAGAACTAAATATATTATAGCTCTGCTCTTAGAAATGTGTAATTTATAACATCAAACCTACCTTTGAATGACTCTGTAGAGTTATCCTGAGGTCTACCTGGACACTGTCCTATTTCAGCCAGCTTATAATTAATGTTTAGGTTCTAACAGGCTGTTGAATTTCTATTGAGATACTAGCAGCTTGTTTTAAAAATTCCTCTTTGTTTTCAGCGGTATTTCCAAAACAATTACACCCCCTGCTGTGATTTGCTATTTACTAGGTGCAACAAAAGTTCAATAATGAAACATGTTTGCAATTCAACAAAACATAGTGTTTCATCTATAATGACAACTCTGGCTAAAAGATTCACATCTAATCTAGGGCTTATTTTATTTGAAATTTAAATAAGACGTTGAGTTTCTTATTGCAGTGCAAAGTGTATGCAGGTGGCTGAGTACACATCTTTCATTATTTTCTCATAATCTACAACTTTATAAATTCATTGCTTGTGAGTTCTTCAGATAAGTTATGTCAGTGCCTGTCTAAAGATTTTGAAGTTTTTAAAACTAAGAGCAAGAGCAACAAAGATGTATTTATCATGTTCCTTCACAAGCTGATATTATGCTTGTTCGGGGAATAGTGATAAATCACAGATCTGATTTGCCTGCACTTATGGAATTACCAAATAAAAGTTTATAAATCTATTGGGGTGCTATATTAATATGTCAGAAGTGGGAGCAGCTTTGGGAAATAGAGAATCTTTGAGGAAGATTTTACTATGTTTCATTGTATTGTTCTTGCATGGTATCTTATTGTTTTCAAATAAAACTGTATTTCTCTGTACCAGTAAACTAATGGTTATTGCCACGTTTTCTCTTTTGTTTTAGGGTTAAGTTGTGTTTTCTAGTAGTAACTTAACATTGCATGAAATATACATTTTTGTTTTTTGATATAGTTGAAGTCTTAAAAAAAACATATTTTGCCAACTGAAAACAATACATTTCTGAATATGTAAGGGTTTTAGCAGGAGTATAAAAATAGAATAGTAATAATTTGCCTAGAGGTTTTGTTTGTTTTTTGAAATAATGAGGTTGTTATAGAGGCTAACATATTTAACCTTAGTAGTAAAATATTGAAGCTAATTATAAACTTGAATTGCAAAATACTTTATGATAGTGGGAGTCTTATAAATGAGTTAACCTTATAATTACATGAACATATGTCCTCCCATGTTTCACGATTTTTTAAGTTCAGTATTTGCACAGTAAGACTAATAGTTTATTTGAGAGTATTGGTGATTTGAACAATCACATCTCTGAAAAGTGATTTAAACTCCGTAAGCATCTGTGTCACACTGATATCCCAGTTTGAAGAAACTAATATTGGGGAAGGATTTGTAATTTTGAATGTTTCAAGAGCTGAGAACTCAAGGTAGATGACACTTAGTTTTTTGACAAGGGCTCTAAAGTGAGAGTTTGAATAAAATGAAGCCTGTAGGTTGACAATCAAGCAAGCACTTAAATAGCCCCTTAGGAGACCTAGATCAGCACAAATAGACTGCAGGCCGAAAATTCACGAGTATCATTAATCTTTTGACCAGTGGATAGCACATTGGAGATCAATTTTAAAATTCCAGTACATTAAAAATGTATTAATTTATATCTTCTAGGGCCTACTAAAATTAGCAATCACTCCCCTTTCTGGAATAACCCAGCCTTAACTTAAAAAAAAAAAAAACTGCAATGAGAAAGAAATGTAAGGATATTGAGGGGCAGAGATGAATCAATTTCCTTCACCAAGTCTTTATTCCATTTAAAATGTGACTTTAATCCTATCTAGATAATTCTAGACCACTTTTAGCATTTTGTCTAGACTGAGTATGAGTTTTAAAGAGTATCTTACTCCTAACCTACTGATGCACTTGGAGAGGACACTAGAACACAGTTCTAGAATGGGATAGGGACTTCTAGACCACTTAAGGGCTTGGATTACTTTGCCTGTAGTGTCATCCAAACAAGCAAGTGTGTAGCACTTCTAAACAGGTCCTTTAAGTGAGAGGTTTGCAGTGAAGGAGGGTTCTTATTTACCTTCTGTGTAGTTCTGTAGCCCATCTTTCAACAAACAGTATCAATCTTGGACTATCTTGAGTTTAGATCTATGTGTCTCCAGGAGAGGAAAAAAAATATTACTATGGTGCAGTGTCAGGGAAGTCCATGTGAGGATTTTCCTAAGGATTTCTCATAACATGGGGTCAGATGTTCTCGATTTAGTTTTTTTGTGATCTTGTCCTGTGTTCTGTTTTTATATCCAAGGAGTTATTCATTGCTGTCTTTATAATGTATTATTAAAAATTATTAGAGATTTCTTTTTCCTTTATCTCTCATCTACCTTCATGAAACGAAAGGAAAGTGAATGAATGTTTCTATACTATCTCTACTTTCACTTAAACAGATGAATGGGACTTCCCTGGTGGTCCAGGGGTTAAGACTCAGAGCTCCCAATGCAGGGGGCCCGGGTTCGATACCTGGTTAGGGAACTGGATCCCGCATGCCGCAACTAAGAGCCTGTAGCCAAATTAATAAATAAATAAAAGAATATAAGTCTCCCTCTCGGGGAGTCGAGCCATGTTATAAAACAAAAAGAAAAACAGAAGAATACACAGGAAACTCCAAAAGGCACCTTAAAAAAATTGAGATTTTTTTTTTTTTTTTTTTTTTTTGCGGTACGTGGGCCTCTCACTTTCGTGGCCTCTCCCGTTGCGGAGCACAGGCTCCGGACACCCAGGCTCAGCGGCCATGCTGCCCGGACCGGGGCACGAACCCGTGTCCCCTGCATCGGCAGGCGGATTCTCAACCACTGTGCCACCAGGGAAGCCCAAAAAATTGAGATTTTTAAAACTGCATTTTGTTGAGAACAACTTCTGAGAGTTAGTGTCCATGTACCAAATCCATACAGATTATCTAGAATTTAAGAATAAATGTTTCAAGTGCTGGGTTGAGTTCTCAGGTGTTTACATATTTTACATTCATAGTAAAGCATGACATTAAAGTAGTAGAGGCAAAATAGTCAGTTAACATGGTGTAACACTTAAGAGTGTGAACTCAAGAACTAGAATTCCTGGGTTTCTCTCCTTGCTCTGTTTCTTAAAAGCTGTGAGAGTTCGTGAACTTACTGTTCATCTCTTTGCCTTGGTGTCCTCATCTGTAAAACGGTGATAATAAACAATCTATCGCATAGGTTGATTGAAGACTTAATAAGATATATATGGTACTTTGTATATTTGAAGCACATATAAATTGTCTAGTGTACTAGTGTCTAGTACAAAGTGAATACGCCGTAGATGTTAACTATTTTTAATTATCATCATGTATTAGTTTCCTGTGGCTACTGAACCAAATTACCACAAACTTGGTGGCTTAGAACAGCAGAAATGTATTCTCTCACAGTTCTGGAGGTCAAAAGCCAGGAATCTGTATCACAGGGCTGAGATCAAGGTGTTGGCAAGGCTGTGCTCTGTCAGGATGCTTGAGGAGAGACTCTGTACCTTGCCACCTGCAGCTTCCGGCAGCTATTGGCATTCTTTGGTTGGTGGTCTTATCACTCCCCTCTCTGCCTCTGTCTTCCCTTTGCCTTCTTCTCTGTGAGTCTAAACTACCTCTGCTTTTCTCTAAGGACATCTGGGATTGCATTTAGAGCCTGATATTTTATTGTTGATAGATCAGGATAATCTCCCATTTTAAAATCCTTAATTTAATCACATCTGCAAAGACCCTTTTCCCCAATAAGGTGTCATTTACCAGTTCCAGGGATTAGGATCTGATGTAATTGGGGGGAGTGCACACTATTTTGCCTACCACAATCCTCCTCCTCCTATTTTTATATGGTGTAAATGTATAAGATAGCAGAACCGACATAACTAAATTGTGGAAAGTGCAGAAAGGACGAGAAATTTCACCTATTTTTAAAAGTATATTGTCTGAATTTATGTTCAAATTTTGACCAGATTTTGGATCATAAACTTCAGGGCAATTAATTATTTTCTGTTCGTTGCACTTTACCATAATGTAGCCAATAACTATTTGATGAGTGATTATAGAATGCTGGTGCTGGGGATATTATTGATATGTGGTTATAGAATGCTGGTGCTGGGGATATTATTGATACCAACACCAGCAGGAAAAGCAAGTTAGTGTGTTGAAAATCTTTTCATGTGCTTATTGACCGTTTGTGTATCTTCTTTGGAGAAATGTCAGTTCAAGTCCTTTGCCTGTTTTTAAATTGAGTTATTTGCTTTTTTGTTGTTGAGTTTTAGGAGTTCTCTCTATATTCTGGATCTTAATACCTTATTAGGTATATCTGCAAATATTCCGCATTCTGTATGTTGCCTTTTTACTCTGGTGATAGTGTCTTTTGATGGACGATTTAAAAAATTTTTTCAAAAAGTCCAATTTGTCTATTTTTTTCTTTTGTTGGCTGTGCCTTTGGTGTCATATCGAAGAAACCATTGCCTGTTTTTTTACCTTTTTTTGTTAATGGGTTTAAGATGTTTTAAAAAGAAAGTAAAATATTGCTAAATTAAATTTTAACAAAAGAGAGTAGCATGAGAATGAATAAACTACAATTATAGACTAAAATATGAATGATCTCCCAAGCATAATGTTGACCAACAAAGGCCAGAAACCCCCCAAAGCATGATTCCATTACATAAAGTTCAAAATTAAGCAAAGTTACTTAATGACACATCATAGTTATTGGTGAGAGACGGGGCAAGGTGCTGGAAATATTGTTTCCTGATCTGGGTGGTGATTACATGGGTCTCTTCACTTGTAAAAATTCATCAGGCTGAACATACAATTTATGCATTTCTCTGTATTTGAATTATATTTCAAAAAAGCTAAAAATCAATTAATCATTGAGAAGCTCATGATATGAAGAAATTTCCTTAAGACAAGGAAATATAAGTAAGGAAGTACTCCAACCATGCTCTAAGGGAGTATCTACTGGGAGGACATAGTCCGTAACTTTGACCCAAGTTTTTAAACAACCATCAGACTCATAGAAGCATGTATTATCAGAACTCTGTATTGTTCAGGAAAGAAAGACCATTCCTCCTACTGAGACTTAAGATGACTTTTCCCATGAGTCTTCACGGAGGGGAAGCTGAATGGCTCAGTGAATAACATCCTTGTTCTTTACGTAGCGGAGACTTTCATAGCAATCTCTCTTACAAAGTACTGAGCAGTTCAGTTACTGGATGCCTTCTGGTCTGGCTTAACTTCAGACATTTCAGTCTCTAGAAGGGTGGGAGGGCTCTGTACCCCTTAGACAAGGCTGTATAACTGTTGCTCCCTTTAGTGACACTTTGGCCATGGTTGCTTGGCAGTGAGTTGAGCCCATGTACTTTGATCAATTCCCAGTGCTGATATTCTTTGTGATGAGTTGAAAGCTGGAGTCCCCTGGACTCTTTTGGGAACCTGAGGAAATGGATACCTTCCAGGAATGGTAAGGATATCTCTGGGGTAGGAGTAGTGGGCAAGTTGATATTTGCCCTAAGAATTAACAAGTAGGGTACAAGGAATGAACTTGGATTTCCCTTGATAAGGCAGCTCTTCACAGGTTGCCCTGAGTATCAAAAATTGAGATAATAATAGATATAATCCCATAGATAATAATTCCATTATGGGGGGGAGCTATGTTTTATTGATCTTTCTACCACCTGTAGTGCTTGTCAGTGCCTTGAACAAAAGACGTGTCCCAAAACATTTGTTGAATGAATAAACAATTACATTCTGCTGTGTGGTAGACGTAGAATTTGTAAAAAAAATTGAGGTAAATAGCCTGAAGATACTCTGAAAATTGCCTTAAATACAACATAATAATTTCTCAGATTTTGATATGCTTTGTCGTTTTCTCTCTCCTGAATAAAGGAGACACAGCTCTGTTACTGGTTAATTGATGGCTTTTAGTAGGTTGAGTAAAGTTTTTTAGCATATCATAAAGAAGAGTTTGACCTGAGGAAATTGCTTTCAAAAGACCATTTTTCAGTTTCCATGAACTTTGGCGAGCATTTCGCATTTATAAAAATTCCTTTTTAATTAGTGGTATGATTCTTAATTATTTATTAATCATAAATTATGTTTGATGCCAATGTATCCTTCTTTGACACTCTATAAATAAAAAACCTGAACAAGTTAATCTGAAGAGATGATTCTGGGGAAAAAAACAGTTTTCTCTTTTAAGATCATAAATTAGAACATGTCTTCTTAAATTTTCAAAGTTGAAGAGAAACTATTCAGAATTCTGAAGAAGGTAGAAGAAATAATTCCTTTCTTAAAAGATTGCCTACTTTAACAAGAGTAAACATTTTTCCTAATTAGGATATTTTAGCATGCATAAGAAAATTTGAGAAAAACTAAATAATATTCAGGATAGAAAAGGTTGCCATTACAAATGATAGGGTTCACATTTTCTGTGTCCATTTAGAGCAAAAGTTTTTTCATCTTTTTCTACTAATACACATATTAAAATCTTAATATGGAAATAGTGTTTCACAGAGTACAAAAATGACATGTGAAATTTCTCAATGGTTTCTTCCCATAATTAGGTGAGTAGGTGTTACCATTAGCCTTATTTACAATTTTTTTAAAGGTAAGGAAACAAAAGAAAGGTTATGTGATTTTGCAAGGTCAAATAACTCGCAGGTGATAAAGCTGAGTTGTGAACTAACCATGTCTGATTCAAAGCCTGAGCTTCCCTGTACTACCCTGGAAAGCTTCCTTTTTTTGGCCACATACACAGGGAAATAGCTTCTGTTAATGTCTATCAGACATTGGAATGATTTACTGGAGGACAATGATAGTACATGAATGGAGTGGAGATGAGAACAATCAATAAACGACAGTATTAAGGGAACCCTAATGAAACTTTAATTTGAAAATTGCTCCGAAATGTACTCCAGGATAGGCTTTATAACCATACTCAGATTCGTTATGAAGATAAACTAATTTTATGCAAATGCTAAAGCGACTTTAACAGTGATTTTCTATACCTTGATGTGGTCCTTAAGGAAAATTGTCAGGCCCATTAATAAGTTTCTAAATTGATTAGGCTAATTTGGTACTCCAAAAGGCATCTTTCTATAAATTAATGCTCCCTATTACGTTCATGATTACAACGAATTGCTTGCCGTGCCCAAGTCTGAAAGTTTAGTTTCTGCATTTGTGTGCTTTCTCAGCCACTGGCTTTCCTTTTCATCTTACCGCATGAGAGCAATGAATCATCTTATCCATTAAGCTGAGTTTGGAAATTCTGTGTTATTCAATGAATTTGTTGTTACTCCACGCCTGTGATAATTTGAAACCTGGCAACTTAACTACTTTCCCAAATGTGTTCATGATGCCATATCAACTAGTTTTGTTTGGAGCAGCAAAGGGCTGCACTGGTTTTTCATCCTTATACATCAAATGGACTATTTTAATAATCCACATCATATGTTTCAGAATAATAAAAGGTTTAAGGTAATAATAGCTAGTGATCTCTAGAGGGGCAGCATAATCAAATAAAATTAGAAGGCTCTCAGTTTTTCTGACCTGAAGGAAACAGAAATGTGCCAACTGAGTGATCACCCTGATTATCAGAGTCTCCTAGGAATGCACAGTTATTCATTTCTATTTCATGAATTCCCACTCAAGATGAGTCCAGCATTAAAGTTGAAGTGTTCTTTGTTTCTAACAGTGAAAGCACGAAATAAACAGAGGGACACACAGCCAGACAATGTATGCCAACGCAACAGGCCTCTCATACCCCCTACAGGAAACAGGGAAGACGATGGCCTTGGTATCTGCTACACTTTGAAAGAATTTTTGAGATTTCATGCCATTGCTTTGTCATTAAAATAAATAGCAATGAATCTTGGAAGCTGGCTCTCACTGAGGGGTCAGTAGTAGAGTCTAATAAATGATGATGGTAATAAGTTATAGAAATTTGGTTGATTGCCATAATGCGTGTAGAGAATGTAGTGAAGTATGACCTTTAGGAGACTGCCAAGCGCTATGTAATAGCTCTTGTGTCTGAAACCAGAATTGTGGAACTGATTCCAAGAATACGACCGTGTGTGTGTGTGTGTGTGTGTGTGTGTGTGTGTGTGTGTGTGTGTGTGATGTGTATCTACAAGCGAAGGTAGTTTAGAAGGCATTGAAAGGTTAGTTTGAGGATGGCTTGGCATACTTTTGTGGAAAACCGTAAAAGGAGTTTGCTCTAAAAGAATAAAATAACCAGGTCCATGTTTTAAAGAAAGAAATCATGCTCTTAAAGGTTTATTTGACTGGCAAAGGTTTATTTGACTCTTGCTTTATTAGTTCCTGAAAGTTTTCAGAAAACGTAACAAGTTGTGTTTGATTGTCAATATTTTCCAAGATAACATTGGGAATGTCCCCAAAGAGGATATTGTTAAAGGTGATCAAGTGCTGTGACTTTAATAATCACGGTAGTCCCAACCTCAGGTTTGTCATGTTGTTTGAGCTCTTCTTTTGCCTTCTATTCAAGTATAAACAAGTGGTCCCATAAACAATTTTGAGAACTGAAACCTATGTTAAAAATGCCTTTTTTTTTAACATTATGCTGCCTTTAATACATGTAGCTAATCCTCTTTTCCATGAAAACAAATAAGTCCTATGGCCAAGCACCATAAATGTTATACACATTGGTTTGCTTATGTATGATTCATAACTAATTTCTGTACCAGGGAGCGATTTACTGTCTCTCTAGGGCATCATCTCCTGTCATTTCTACTGGAATTCCCGCTGTCATCTCAAATCGTGTTGATCATTTTGCTCCTAAATGCAGCTCCACTTCTTTTGGACTTGTCTCTTTCAATACCAACACTGTTCTCTCAGAATTTAACTATCTCTGTACATTTAAACAGCAGATACCAACCTTGACTTACAGTGACTTGCAATGGTTGCTTTGTTACTGTCGTACATTAAGAATCACGGGAACCTTAAGAGAGGTCCTGTAGTTAGTGTCATTACATTTCTTTTTCATATCTCACCATTGCTGAGACCAATACTAAATTCCATCAATATGCCCAAGGTAGCAGAACACCTGCAAATATTCAAGGAAGATTTAGCTTCGTTTGTGAGGAAAACGCAAAAGCTGTCTATTTTATTTTTCCTTCCTTTATAAGGCTAATACCAGCTCATTTTTAAGGAGGTATTGGATTCCACAAGACAGCAAAATCTCTTGGAAGTCACATAATAATATTTCTGTGTATGTTTTAACTGAGTTGAATCAGTTCCAGCCTCCTTGTAGCACTACCCGATGAGAGTAGATTTACAATGGCCACTTTGAGAAGTCATTCCACAATTACGTTTTTATCTTGTTCCCAATTATTAAGTCAAAATGGCCAACCATAGTTGTAGATTTTTTTGTCCAGGGAGTCAAAGCATCACATTTTTAGCTGATTGATAGAAAGGGGTCATCTGCTTTCCTTTTCTGGGTCTGGGCCTGGATTGTAACCCTTTGGTTTGGAGGATCATGCCATCGAGTCACTAAATCATATAGATGGTTCTATAGTAACTGAGGAGATGAGTGTTTGCTTTGCCATTTAAAATTTCATTCCAACTGGACATCCGTTTTCGGTACTGCTCAGCCATTCTTCCAGTTCCCAGTAGGTCCTTCTATAAAGACCACTCTAATTTGGTCCTGCATGTCAAGTCTTTTGTCCAGTGCCTGCTCTTACATTCAGAATATGATCTGGATTCAGTTTCTCAGATGAAATAAAGACCATTAGACAGACACATCTTTAAATGTTCCTTCTTTCATTACCCATCACAGCTTTATTTACAACCATCAGATCACATTTCTCTCACAGAAAGATTGCTGTCCCAATGCCTGCTCACTTATTTTATGGTCATACTTCAGGAGGAGTTGCCTCTTAAGCACTTCATCCATCACTCATCCTCTCTCTTAAACTTTACTCTCTCTTTCCATCTGTTCTCCCTGCAGACCTGCTCAACTCTCCTTTCTATGCAGAATAACTTCCTTTGAGCTGCTGTCCTAAATCTCTTCTTGGGATCATGGTCAAACTGTGGAAGGGGCGGCCTCCATGCTTTCCCTTCATTTTCGTACCTCAATCTGTCATGCTTCCGAGACACTTTACAATGATTGCACGTGAGCTTTGTGTCAAATCCAAAGGTCTCTTTTCAGTATCATTTCTTCTCGACACGCTGCTGACTATCCTTGTTTTTTATTCAGCAGTGCTTATCGAGTACCCAGTACTGTATAAGGTTACAAATTATAAATCTTGGAAATATGGATAACTTTCAACTTTTTATCTCCAGGAACTTAAAGTTAACTGGGAAAGGAGGAAAGAAACCTTTTAGAATAGGGCATATCCAATGTGGTAGTGATTTGATCTATTTCCTAATATTTCTTCTTCTCTGCTCTCCAGTCATCTGGAAGGATTACAGTTCTCCACCCCCTGAAGTTAGGTTATGACATGTTATTTGCTGTGGCTGAGACTGTGTGAATGGAAGTGATGTGTCACTTTCTAGCAGAAGACAATAAAAGCTGGTGTGTGGTCTGTTAGGTTTTTTTCCCCTATCATGGAGACCAGTGGTGTTTCAGATGGTAGAGGCTTTAATAGCTGTGACCCTGAGCCAGGATGCATTGGAATGGAAGGCCTGCTGACCCGAGATACACATGTTGTATAAGCAAGAAGTAAGTCTTTGCTTCTTTGAGTCGCTGAGATTTTATGATTTTGTTAATGCATCACAACCTAGCATATCCTAACTGATACAGTGCTCTATGGTAATGTGAGTTAAGCACCATGAGAATATAACTCTGTGCTTTCAGGCATTGTTATCTGCACTTCCAAAGCTTCCTACTAGACTTTTCAAACTGGATGTTGCAAAGTCACCTTAAAACTCACCTTCTTAAAAAGAAGTTCTTAAAAATATGAAAGTAATTGCTAAGCAATGAGTGAATTTAGCTGTCTTGCATCTAACTGAAGGGTAACAGTGGGTCTTTGAGAAAATCAATTCATAACCAACTATACATATTTCCTAACATACTTGTTATTGTGATTCATGGATACTCCGAAGTTTGTATTTTCTCCTTTTTAAACTTCTTGAAACTTAAAAACATTTCAAGTTCACTTAGCGATGTGGGGATAATGATATGCTTTGGTCTGTCTTTCTTCCTATCTGAAAGCTTCATTGTGTTAGGAGTGTAAAAGTACTATGTAATTATGTGTGTGAACTTCTTGATAGTCTCAACGATGGAATTTTCTTTTTATGTGCTAATGCTTATTCCTGCACTTTTCAAGTAATTAATATCTTCACAATAATATAGGTCCTATTATAACTTGCTGTCTCACTTCCTGTCCATACTGAAGAGAGGGCATTTTTTGGCTAGTAAGTGTTTTGCTCACTTAATGGTCGCCTCTTATTTTATTACCACTCTTGCCTCTTGTTCTTGATATTTTATATCATGTTCTCCTCTCTTTTAAATATTTTATGGAGGACTTACTTTGTAATATGTATAATTATATATAATCGAGGATAACTTTGAATTGACTAGACCCAGAAATAATGTCCCATTGGAATGGCCTTATCTTTGATTTGTGCTCATAGATTCCTCTGTCCCTATATATTAAGGAGTTAAGCCATAACAATTCCCTATCCTTCCTTCCATCCATCCATCCATCTTTCTTTTTCCTATCTATCTGTGTGTCTATCTATCTAATCTTATTTCGATACTTGCAACCATATCTTTATATTTTCCTGGGCTCTTAGCTTTATGATCTGCTGGGAAACAGAATTGCAGCATAGAGGACCTGCTGGATTCTCATTAAGACAGTAGTTTCTGTGGCCACAAGGAAAGGACGCCATTGTGTTTGGCCTCTTTTTTCTTCACTTCCTCTGCCTTCCCTATCTGCTGCCCCACCTCCAAGTACCCCATATAAAACTCTTTCTTTAAGAAATAAAGGTGGGCTTCCCTGGTGGCGCAGTGGTTGAGAGTCCGCCTGCTGATGCAGGGGACACGGGTTCGTGCCCCGGTCCGGGAAGATCCCACATGCTGTGGAGCGGCTGGGCCCGTGAGCCATGACCGCTGAGCCTGCGCGTCCGGAGCCTGTGCTCCGCAACGGGAGAGGCCACAACAGTGAGAGGCCCGCATACCAAAAAAAAAAAAAGAAATAAAGGTGATCCTATAGAAAAATCACACAAAGGTAACACTCAAAGCAGCAATGTATATAAAATTTTACATGCCATATTCATCAAACTATACCTCCTGTACAGTTGCAGTTTCACGTGTGGACCGTCTTACAAAGGCTCAATAATCAAGGAAAACAGGACATCTGTGATGTATAACACAGATGCTCTGGTTACATAGCATTTTCATGGTTTTGGACTCTTGATTTCCACCTCCAGCTAGTCCTTGGAATGCAAAGTAATTAAATCTCAAACTGCTTAGAACATGCACATGCGCTTACACAGATGCATATATTATACAGCCACAAAATAAAAAGTTTTTATTTTTCCACTGTATTTTTTACATGCTTGTTTTTGGGAAAGAAATCAGAAGTATTTGCAGCCTACATGCAGAAAAGGTAAATACTATTGAAAGGATAACACAAAGCGTTTACTGAGTTATATGTCTGTTTGTTGTAGTGTAGTTTTTCATGTGTCGTACCTTCTGTACTTTGTGATTTGGAAATATATTTTTCTTTTTCAACAGGCTCTATGGTTAAATTTGTGCTATACAGTTGTATACAGTGTATCCTAAAAATTTTTTATTTTTTCCTTGGGTTAGGAGTTAATGAACGTTCTTTTCTTATACTCTGCAAATGATGCAAAGTCATAATACGTTTTAGCTTGCTTCATATTTGATTTTGATATTCTTGTGGGTTTTGAAAATTTTTCCTAGAAATTTTCTTTTTTAATCTTTTTCTTCATCAGCTTACTAATATTGTCCACTTTTTCTTAATTTCTTGGAATCCGTTTAATATTCCTTCTTTAGGTTTTCATGAAACTCACTGACTTCTTGGTCTCAGTTACTTGCTAGGCGTCTTAAGCAGCTGCCACTCTGAGATTTTATTTCTTTTTTCGGACACTCTATTTTCTATTTCTTATACCCCATATCATAATTTTCCTAGATCTTACTGTCATTTTACTGGAATATATAACAAGAAGCTATGTTAGAAAAAAAAAAAAAGCTATGTTAGAAAGGATGTGTATGATGTAAAATAGATCTGAGTGTTTGCTAGACTTGACAACATATATCCAAAGTTTAAAAAATGTGTGTCATTAGAACTATACTTCAATTAAAAAAAAAGAAAAAAAATGTATGTCATTAGAGATAACAAACATCTGGGAATTTCTTCTAAAATTCATTTATTTAATGAAAATATTACAGCGCCTATACAGACTTAATGATAAATTCATAGATGCAACTTTTTTTGCAATACAATTGGAGACCATATAGAGGGCCTCAGAATACAACATGATGGGATACGTGAGGTAGCCAAAATGTATCTATTGACATTGAATTACACTTACTGTATTGTGAGGAAATAAAAGGAATCACAAATACATGTAGATTACAATATCTATTTAATTTTATAATTGTATGTGTATAATGAAAAGGGTATAGACAGTGCTATTCAGTAGAACTTTCTGTAATGAGGGTAATTTTCTATATTTGTTTTGTCCAATATGGTAGTCACTAATCACACGTGGCTATTGAACATTTGAAATGTTCTTAGTGTGACCAAGAAACTGAATTTTTAATTTTGTTAGTTTAAGTAACCACAATACAGTATACGACTGCTTAGGTATAGAAAACTATTATATTCCAAGGTGTTAATGGTGATTGTTTCTATTAGAGAATCATTTGTTATAGGTTTTCCTTATGTTTTTTGTTCTCACCTATAATTTTAAATGATATTTATAATAAAAACAATAAAGGAGGCTTTATTTAGACTAAAACATGTCTGATGGATACTGTCATATTATCAAAACCATGGTCTCTAAATCATTATTTAACATTTTAATAATATATTAAAGAGTGCTCATTTCCTTCATATCAACATCTGTCATATTTCAGAATTAATTAAATTTTTATAAGTGATTTGCCTCTCTCGAGTCAAGTTTGTGTTTTTAAAGGACAGAAAGGTAGTTTTAATAATAGCAACAAAACAGCTAACATTTATTGAGACTTAGCGCCAGCCACTGCTTTACACATATTAACTCTTTTTTTTTTTTTTTTGCGGTAGGCGGGCCTCTCGCTGTTGTGGCCTCTCCCGTTGCGGAGCACAGGCTCCGGACGCGCAGGCTCAGCGGCCATGGCTCACGGGCCCAGCCGCTCCACAGTATGTGGGATCTTCCCGGACCGGGGCACGAACCCGTGTCCCCTGCATCGGCAAGCGGACTCTCAGCCACTGCGCCACCAGGGAAGCCCAACTCTTTGAATCGTTATTGTACATACTTGAGATATGTACTAATACTTTCTCCATCTTACAGAGGAAGAAACTGAGGCCCAGAGAATTTAAATAGGTTGCCTACGATCACTCAGCCAGGTGATCTGAGTGTGCAGGGAGAGGATCTGGCTTTCAAACCCGGGCAGTGTAAAAGCCCTGTAATGAGCATTACCATGTGTTTGTCCATTCATATTCAGCAGAGGGGGTGCTAGTGAGAAGCAGGTGGAGCATTAGATTGAAGCAGGGTTATGGTTTGGCCAATTAAGAAGGAAGAAAGGGCTTCCCTGGTGGCGCAGTGGTTGAGAATCCACTTGCCGATGCAGGGGACGCGGGTTCGTGCCCCGGTCCAGGAAGATCCCACGTGCCGCGGAGCGGCTGGGCCCGTGAGCCATGGCCGCTGAGCCTGCGCGTCCGGAGCCTGTGCTCCGCAACGGGAGAGGCCACAACAGTGAGAGACCCGAGTACCACAAAAAAAAAAAAAAAAAAAGAAGGGAGAAAAAGCCAGAAAAAGGCAACGGAGTGGAAAGTTCATGTGTGTCTGTGATTAGAATCATGAACTGACCCGTAGATTCGTTCATGGAAATTATATTTGGTAAGATGGACAAGTAGAGGAAAGAGGAACACTAAAATGTAGGTGGGGATAAACATTGTTTCAGTCCTGGTCGTAAAACATATGAGCAGGAAAGGTAGGCGGTGGTGGCCAGAGAGTGGCATGTCTCAGATCTTGGTGCGGGGGGGCTCATTCATTTGTACAGTTAAGATGAGGGTATAAATGTCAGAATGTGTGGCTGAGGTAGGATGGGAAGGTAAGATCCCTCCAGGGTAAAGGAGTGAGAGAACAAAGGCTTTAGAAGGGCCATCTATGTGCATGAAATCACCGTGAAGAGTAATTTTTACAGGAGTGGTTTTGGAGAGAGTGATTCTGAGCCGGGAGCTAAAATCTTGCAGTGGTTTGTGGGTTACAGCAACAAGGACGGGCCCAGGTGCTACCGCCTGATGATATGTGATGTTAGGATGATGTTAGGATGTGTTGCCATGTTCTGATGTTTATTGTAACACCAGGATCTAGCAGGTAGTAGGCAACTGTATCAGGATGTCATAAGTTCCAGTGGGGCATATTTCATGCATTTGGAGGGCTACCAAATAGTACAGAGAGTGCAGCTGTTACTGAGTCCAAGCTGCTACTACTCACTGCACAACAGGCTAATAAAATGAGAGACGAGGTGTTGGAGCAGGGAATAGGGACTTTATTTGGAAAGCCAGCAGACCTAGAACATGGTGGACTGGCGTCGCATCTGGGGAACCACCTTCCCCGGATTAGAATTCAGGCTTCTTGTATACTAAAAGTGGAGGCAGTATGGTTGGTTGTCACAGACTTCTTAGTCAGGAATCCTTTGTTCTTGTAGCTGTCCACATAGGTCCTGTGACATTGTTCCTATAAACCTCCAACAAGACAAGTGTTACTCTCTGTTTTGCAACTTTTTATCTCTGACATTGTTCCTATAAACCTCCAAAAAGACAAGTGTTACTCTCTGTTTTGCAACTTTTTATCTCTATTTGAATGGAAAGTGTTATACCTTTAAAGGTCAGAGCCTTGAGAATGGCCTCTCCTGCATATTTCAGGCTCTAGGCAACATTCTTAACTTGTAGCAAAAGCAGTGGAATACAAAGGTTAAAGTAAAAGAAACATCCATAATGAAGTCAAATTTGTTCTTCCCTATTGCACAACAATAAATCAGGGAGGAGTGATTGTATCTTCTATGTAAGTCCCTGAGCCACTGACCTGCATGAGAACTTGATGCTGCTGGGCATGGATATGGTCCAGGAGACCCGGTGGAACTCAGGGTCTCCACACAGATGGGTGCATCTCCATGGACAGAGGACCATCCACTGGGTGAGGAGACCCCAGCAGCAAGAGGCCATGGCAGGGCTCAGGGCTGCGGGTTTAGGTAAGACCAGATCTCCACACCAGGAAATAGCTTGGATGCTACCCACAGAGAGGAAATCACAGGAAGGAATCTATAAGCTCACTATCGGTTAGTGAGATTTTTCAAATAAGGAACAAACAATCACAGGAGAAGACAGCCAAATCTCCAGGGGCTAGCACAGCAGGAAACACCTTTTCTTCATCTTCTTCCTTCCTACCTCGTCTCCAGAGGAATAAGAAGCTTTCTGGGGGAAAAAAAAAAAAGTTGTGACATCAGATGAGGCTTCGTGTCACTCCACACAGAACTCCAGAGCTCAGAAGGAAGGAGGAAAGCTTTTAACCAAATATGAGACTGAAATCTGAAAATGGATCTGAGTGACTCAAAAACTGAAAAGAACTCACAAATTATAGAATTAGGCTGAAATGTTGTTAGGGGAGGCTGTTACCTCATGGAAAGGGAGACTTCAACAGAAAATATTTGGTAGCAGTTTTTAGAAAACCATGTCTGCCCCCCAGTTTTTACTGACTGAATATCTGTGGAGTGAATGAATAACTCAGATTCGATTACAATTTGATGCTGCATCCTTAAGATCTGAGACATTGCCACATAAATCTTTAGTGACAGGAACTTTTATAGACTTGGATGATGGCTGTGTCCTCATCAAGTCAAGATGAAACCCCTCCTCTAAAAATTTTTTAGGAAATAATTATGCTGTGGGAATCAAAGGTCCGAAGAAATCTTTCAGTTTGGTATCCAAGAATCTTAAGACAACATTCCCATCTGGGCTGTGAATTACACTTCTCGCCTCGGAAAATGCAAACCTTGGTCACAGCATGTCCTGAGTAGAGTAGGATCATGTGTCACTGTGAAAATGTGACAGTGGACACACACTCTGTCACAAACACTTAGCAATACTTTGGTGAAGTCTGATCATGTACATAATTGAATATTTTCATAAGCTTTGTAGATGAGGAATGACAGGAATTTTCATCATAGATTTTTAAGCAGGAAACTGGTAACTTTTGTCTTACTTTTTTTTTCTTCAGTTTTTATTTTATATATGCCAGGAAAAGTAAGGATCATAAATTCCTACCTATTTGAAGCTATTACATACAGATTTCTCAGCCTTGCAGGGAGAAAGCAAGTCTGTGATACCCATGGTGCTGTGAATGGTTTCTTTCCTGCTTCTGTGGAAAGGTCTGTGGCTGGATCAGAGAAGGAAACATGCACAGATTCCTTTATTTGGCTGCGTGAACAATATGAGATAATGATACAAAATATATACAAAAGCCCCACATAAGGGTCAGAAAGAAGAGGTCAAGTAATTCTTTTGCTTCCAGTTGGCACAATTTTCATTCCATATTTGGAAGGAAAACTAGCTTAAACTTCCCACTCATACTTAACCTGATTTTTGAATTGCCTTTATTTTTTTGGTAGGGAGGGAAGCAATTTAGATCTTTAGGCTCTGAATTCTGTGGATCCCTTAATTGTACCATTACATGGAATCTATTCTGAGGATATGAATTAATCTTAAATGTGCCCTGTGTTGACGGGTATTTATTTGGTCTTAAACTACTACCATTTTTCATTGTTGGCTTGTTTGCATTGGATTTTCATATTCCTCTCATTCTATAGAGTTCTTGGATGTATTTGTATTTCAAGCAACTTAGTTAAGGCAAGCATACTACTTATACAGCAGCTTGGTATATAGAAATCTAATTCAGAGTTTTGAAATATGGCATCAAGGAAATGACCCTTAAAATATTTTTCAGCCAGTTTGGCCAACTGTTTTAGCAATTATTCTTGTTAACTTTTAGTGATTATATTTCTTGTGTCTAAACATCTCATCTTTGAACAAACTGCTCATTTCTGAAACATAGAATCTTCCTATGTTCTCAAAAAGAGTGGTCCAAGGACAAACCATAGGTGAGCATTACATTGCTGTGCTTTTTAGGTGAGGATTTTGGTAGAATCTCAGGGACTTTAAAATGCAGTTGTATTCCTTTAGCTAAAGTAAAGTTGCTATTTTTGTGCCAGATAAACAGTTCCAGATACTTTGCTTTCCTCTTTTATAACCTGGGTGGTTATTTTATCAGACTAATTACTTTTTTAATTAAACTTTTTATTTTCAGATAATTGTAGCTACACATGCACTTGGAAGATATAACACTAATTACCTTTTGCTGGTGCCAATATAGCACCATGGGTAAGAGTAGGTGCTGAGTCAGGGAGAAGCAGGTCTATTGAATCTGGTCTGACACCTCCTAGTTATGGGACCCTATGCAGCCTCATCATTGAGAGTGAAATGTGAATAATAATTTAGACCTCTCAGCACAATTTCAGATGCACTCAGGGTACAGAGTGCAACAACTACTCATTAAGCAGTGGTTATTATTTACAGTATCTTTAAAGGGTTGTTGTGATGAATTCTAGTTTTTTTGTTGTTTGTTTTTTGCTTTTTTTAACCACAGCAGAACACATCTCCCACATGGCAAAACACAATGGAAAATATCTGATATTTTTACATTTAAAACGGGTGCTCTTTCAAGAAATGGATCCATTTCCATAAAGGAAGCTCTAATTACCTACGGAAAAACTCAGAATGTTTATCTTCTATATAAGAGATACTATCTCTAGCAGTATTGTTACTTGAGTATATGGTTATCTTCTCCCCTAAATTATGAGTTCTTTAAAGATAATAACTGAATACTATTTTGTACAGTATGTCCTCAACAAATATTAGTTGAATTAAGGTTTAGCCAAGGTTTGCCAAGCCCCAAATCAATAGCTTACACAAATAAATTTGTCTTGGGATACTGTTCTGGATGTGCATAGTTTGGACTTTGATTAGTAATGAGGACTCTTTTTCATGGTCAACATTTTAGTAAGATTTCATCCACACTTGGGTTCAAGGGTGAGTACGTAAACACATGAGTAGTGCCACCTAAAGGGTTAGCCGTACACACACAAAATTACTGAGGTATTTCCCAGTCATACACCTTTCTTTTTAAAAAAAAAAAAAAAAATACTGAATTTCAAGTGAAAAGACATAAAATAATGCAAAATATAGACACAATTATAAATAAAAATTGACATAAGCGTGTTGAAATGGTTGTATGTGTGTGCGTGTCTGTGTGTGTTTCCTAGTCTCAACTGTGAGGAATAAAAAAATAATTTGCATATAAACAGCTTGGCCTCAAGTCATGGGTATAATGAACTGGACATCCGGAACTTAAGCATTGTGAATTCACAGGATAAGAGAGAATTTTAGTAGGTTCTACTGAACATTTTATGGTTTTATCCTAAGTAGTTGAACTGAACCCAAGTGTATACACTTTTTACTTAGCATAGCCAAGTTTAATTTCACATTTTACACAATTGCATTATTATTATTTTTGTCACTCTTGTTTGATAATCTTTTGCCTCTCTCTTACAATGTTATGGATGGTTACATCTTATATTATTAATTGGTTAATGTGCTACTCTACAATTCAGAAAATTAAAAGAAAACTATAGCCATGCTTAGAAGATTATAGAAGTTTGTGGTTCTGAATACATGATCATCTTCATTTCATTCTCACAATAAGTGTTAGACTAGGCTGTAAATATTGCTTTGGAAACTGCATGAGAACTCAGATGTCCTCTTGATTTATGGTCCACTGCATTGACTATCTTTCACCCATCCCTGATCATATATGGCTTCTGTTTTTTAAGATGAGGGATGCCAGCAACAGTAAAACATTGGGTTTGGTCCCAGAAATGTCAAACCTCATAAAAGATGTTTTACAAAATATGTTATCTTGTTTGTCCCTCACCTTGAAGGGTAAATGCTTAGTACAAGTTAGGTAAGAATGGTAGACGTCACCAGCGCACCATGATTTACTCAGAGGATGGCACTGCCACTAGAATGCCTAGCTTCTGGTTCCACATTGAGCAGTGTTTCTGCTAAATCACAGTTTTTCTAAACAGGAGCTCCTGGCACCACTGTTGATTCACACCGACGGTGAATATGGTGCATGGGTAACTGGGTAATTATCCTGGTTCAGCTTGAAGCTCTTCTGCTGTTGCTATTGTGCAGTCCGAGAGTATTTGTTCACTCACTCCTTCGCGGACTCCTGTTCTTGAAGCATTTAATGCATGTTAGACTCCGTTCTATTTCTCTGCCTGCTAAGATTAATAAATACTGTTTTTATGCCCTTGAGAAATCTGCAGTCTGGCAAAGGAGTCACAAACTTCTAAATTTTAAGCAAGTATTAACCGAAAAGAAGACTAATTAGATAAGATAGTGAGATTGACTAATTGCTTGAGTCATACATGTAACAATCAGCATTTGCTCTGGTTGGAATCATTTGCTCTCAGATAAATAGCAGAGTAAACAACTTTATGTAGTTACAGTGTGTGATGACTAGCTTTGTCTACATGCCTGTCTTAGTTTGCTAGGGCTGCCATAACAAAGTACCATAGACTGAGGGGCTTAAACAACAGAGATATATTTTCTCACAGTTCTAGAAACCAGAAGTCTGAGATCAAGGTGTTGGCAGGGTTGGTCTCTTTGAGACTTCTTTCCCTGTCTTGTAGATGTCAGCTTTCTCCTTGTGTCTTCACATGGTCTTCCCTTTGTGTCCAAATTTCCTCTCCTTAGAAGCTACACCAGTAATATTGGATTAGGGGCCACCCTCATGACCTCATTTTATCTTCATAACTTCTTAAAAGCCTCTTTCTCTTAATATAATCACATTTTGAGGAAATGGGGGTTCAAGCTTCAATATATGAATTTGAGGGTCACATAACTTACCCCATAGTGAAGTCTTTCTAACAGTGGGCTTATATTATTTTTTTAAAAGCCCATTAAACAACTAACTAGTTGCCTGTTTTCTCCTATTAATGTAAGCTCCGTAAAAAATATGCACCAGGTAAAGAACATATCATATATTATTAATGCTCTCAGTGTAGTTAGATTTCATACGTGCTGCAATTGTCACACCCAGAAATGGGGGTACTGCAATTTCCTCTGGAATTTATTCTTATTTTAGGTGAAATGAGACGCAGTAGTCAAGTTATAGGCAAGCTCTCGATTTGTACATAACATTTTATCCAATCTAGTTATTTGAGTGGTGGGTGAGTTTATAAAAATAAGAAACTTAGAATTTCCTTTATTTATATGCAAATTTAAAGTTTATTATTTGAGAAACTATGTACTCTGATATGAATGTGGGTCTAGAAATTTTGTTTTAAAGATTTTAAGGAGTTTCCTCCATTTTCATCCTTTTGCAGATTCTGTGTTGTTATGCCTTACATAAACTTAGATGGGCTTTATCATCATTTTACAAACTTACCAACAATTTAACCTAACCTTTCTAATGATACTGCCAAGTAGAAGAACCTATTTTCATTTGGCTTGCAACTCAGCTTTTGATTTTGTTAAGCAGTAAATGGTCTAAACTCCTATTGCTATGTCTGATTGTTTTGAAACTGCAGTTTTTCTAAAGTCAGGGAGGCTTTCCTGAAATTGACTTAGCATCAACTTTACTTTTTCTTTTTTGAGGGCTACTGATCAAGTACTGTTTTTTATAATGATTCTAGGAGAGACTTTTTGACTTCAGTTCATAACTGCATGGATCAGAACTTGGGGAGATAAGTCTTTCTTCCCTGCAGTGATGTGACCTAAAATAACTGTGTTCCAGTGCTACCCATGTTATATTTTCCTGTAAATTGTAGTTTTTCCCAACCTATTTTTTAAAAAAGATCTATGGTAAATTTAATTAAATGCGTCATTCAAATGTGAATGATTTTTTAAGAAAAATGTTTTAGAATATAGTTGATTTACAATGTTGCGTTAGTTTCAGATGTACAGCAAAGTGAGTCAGTTATACATATACGTATATCCACTCTTTTTTAGATTCTTTTCCAATATAGGTTATTACAGAATATTGAGTAAAGTTCCCTGTGCTATACAGTAGGCCCTTATTAGTTATCTATTTTATATATAGTAGTGTGTATATGTCCATCCCAATCTCCCAATTTATCCCTCCCCCCTTCCCCCCATTAACCATAGGTTTGTTTTCTACATCTTGTGACTATTTCTGTTTTCTAAATAAGTTCATTTGTACCATTTTTTTAGATTCCACATATAAGCGATATCATATAATATTTGTCTTTCTCTGTCTGACTTGCTTCACTCAGTATGACAATCTCTAGGTCCATCCATGTTGCTGCAAATGGCATTATTTTGTTCTCTTTTTATGGCTGAGTAATATTCCATCATATATATTACCACATCTTCTTTATACATTCACCTGTCAATGGTCATTTAGGTTTCTTCCATGTCTTGTTTATGGTAAATAGTGCTGCAATGAACATTGGGGTGCAGGTATCATTTCGAATTATGGTTTTCTCTGGCTATATGCACAGGAGTGGGATTGCTGGATCGTATGGTAGTTTTATTTTTATTTTTTTAAGGAACCTCCATACTATTCTCCATAATGGTTGTACCAATTTACATTCCCACCAAGAGGGTAGGAGAGTTCCCTTTTCTCCACATCCTCTCCAGCATTTATTGTGTGTAGATTTTTTGATGATGGCTGTTCTGACCAGCGGGAGGTGATACCTCATTGTAGTTTTGATTTGCATTTCTCTAAAAATTCTTGATGTTGAGCATATGAATAAAAATACTGTGGACCAAACCATATGATTTTTCTCTGTAGCTGAAAATGAAATAATTTTGGAAAGGGTAATGAAAAAATGCTATGTAGTACATAATATACTGTCTCTCTTTTGTATCACTTTCCTTTTTGCCATATCTTACTCAGATACTTGAAATTTTAGTTCTGTTTCAACATTATACTAGGTGGTATTAAAAGCCTCAAATGGTCAATACCTCAGGTGAATACTTGGCTTTTGCATTGCCCCACTAGCATTTTAACAAGATCTGAGTGATCATAACCAGGACAAAATGAAAAAGAGCATTATGACAGGGGAGTGGAGCACTCTGGAGAAAAAAAAGGAAATTTCCTTTTTCTTTTTAAAGTAGGAAAAAGTGTCAGGTAGTATTTGAAATTTACACAGTTGGAAACTACCTGGTTGTCTTTATTTTCATGTATAGTGTAAGATGTACTGGGTTCCTTTTGAGATGGGGTTAGAAAATGGGATTTAAAAAAAAATTTATTTTATTGAAGTATAGTTGATTTACAATGTTGTATTAATTTCAAGTGTACTGCAAAGTGATTCAGTTATACATATATATACATTCTTTTTCATATTCTTTTCCATTATGGTTTATTACAGGATATTGAATATAGTTCCCTGTGCTATACAGTAGGACCTTGTTGTTTATCCAGAGAATGAGATTTTTAAAATAAGTATATGGAATGGCACCTAAATCTTAGAAGAGTTTCTAAATGGTTTAGGAAATGACTCTAAATGGTGGCTGAGTGTCAATGTCCACTGCCTGGGTTTAAATTAAAACTAAAATTTTATCACCTACTCGATTTGGTTCATTGGACACATTTGCTTACACCCATTAACCTCAGTTTTCTTCATAATATAATGGGATATTAATAATTTGTAACTCAAAAATGTTTTCTTGGGATTAAACAAAATAATGAATGTGTTTGATGCATAGCAAATGCTCTGTAAATGTAACTTGCTAGGATTGGTGTTTAAAACTTCAGAATAGAGGGAAGGAACATATTCCTCAGTTTAGTGCCTCAAATATACCGGATTCTCTTTTCTTCTAACAAGGAAGTCATTCTTTCCATTTCAGAGAAATATTTTTGGAGAAAATAATGAGTATTTCTTTGAGGCCAAAATTGGATCCTATTGTTTTGAGCCGAAGAAACTGGTAGACATGAATTTATAGAGAGCATGGCTTATAAATTAGGTCATTCCATAAGCATAAAGGCTAATGGGAGTAGGAAACATGAAATAAATTCTGGTAGGCAAGAGGATGCCAGGAGAGGCAAGCAGGCATTTAATGTTCATTTCCAGCCCAATTGTAGTCGGGTTCCAGGGGCAGCAGGCTCTGGGAGGAGATTAGTGTGCGAGGGTTTATTGGGGGTCAACATGTATGGGGGAAGGAAAGTAAGCGGGACTGGGGTAAGGAAAAAGGTGGATTATGATGCAGTCACACAAAGGGTTCAGCCAAACCACGAGCTCTAGAACTGGGATGACCCCTTAGACATGTCCCAAGTTGATGCAAGAAAGAGTCCAACCCTTCTATCCCCACATTGACCAGTCATTGAATGCTGGCTGTCCTGGAGAGGGAATGTGACCTGGGGCGAGGTAGCTGTCTTCACCTGAGTGAAATAACTTGAGAGGTATGACAGTTGCATATCAACCAGTAGCATTTCTAGAAGCTGAAAAATGAAGTTATTTAATCCTATAGGGGGATCTGCATGGTACAACACAGAACTCACAACACAGCCGCTCTCCTGTATATAATTATTTTATATTCCCTGTATATAAGTTATATTAAGTATCTATTTGTTTATTTGGTTATAGTCTGTCTTTCCACCAGAATGAAAACCCCATGACAGCAGGAAGGAGCCTGTCTTGTATATATTCATTGGCTAAAATGGTGCTTGGGACATTGTGATCACTTGAAGTCATAAAAAGGACTCCAAAATGTTGTTTTTGTTTTTATTTTGCAGTACGCGGGCCTCTCACTGTTGTGGCCTCTCCCGTTGCGGAGCACAGGCTCCGGACGCGCAGGCTCAGCGGTCATGGCTCACGGGCCCAGCCGCTCCACGGCATGTGGGATCTTCCCGGACCGGGGCACGAACCCGTGTCCCCTGCATCGGCAGGTGGACTTTCAACCACTGCGCCACCAGGGAAGCCCCAAAATGTTTTTTTCATAAAAGGATTTGAAGCCTTCATATTGTAAAAATAAGCATTTTAGTTCATGTGTAATGAGGCCAGTAATTACATAGTTTTTAATCATTGGACAAGTAGGTGCTTTTATTTTTGAAGTCCAGACAAAGAAGTTTATTATTATAAGGCTGAGGAGAACTTTCTGCTCTGTAGCTAGTATGATCTAGTAATGAAATTACCTGGACAGTAAAATAATTGGGTTAATAGAGAACTACAACAAATGGAATTTCATAATAAAAACAATAATGCCATCAATCATTATTAATATGGTTTGCATTTATTACTATGATTTCTGTTGTTATTACTATTATAGCTAATAATGTATCACATAGCCCGTATCTTTTGAATACCACCTGAGGGAAATGTTATACCAGGACCTGTGGTGTTCATAAACAATCACAATGCCTTGTAGGGACTTAGAGCTAATGCTTTTCAAAATAAGGTCCCTGGACCACCATAACAGAATCACATGGGAATCATGTAAAAGTAGGAGTTATGGGCCCAAAGCATCTCACTAGGTTAGGGTAGGCAACTACATTTTTCAAAATCTCCCTAGATCTCTCTAATGCACAGTAAAGTTTTTGATCAAGTTAGTTGATGCCTAGACCATAAAAGAGAAAGAAGGGAGAACAGAAACATAACCAGCATTTATGTTTGTACCAAGACTATATTAGATGTTACCTTCATTAATTTTTATTAATCCTAACTTTAAAAAGGCTGAAAAGTAGATGCTATTGGCCTTGCTTTAAAAATGGGACTGAGGGCTTCCCTGGTGGCGCAGTGGTTGCGCGTCCGCCTGCCGATGCAGGGGACACGGGTTCGTGCCCCGGTCCGGGAAGATCCCACATGCCGCGGAGCGGCTGGAAAAAAAATGGGACTGAGCTCAGAGGAATTAGTAGTTCTGTGGTTAGGAGTGAGTGGAGATGAAGTTGCAATCCATCTCTGACTCCAAAGTTCATTTGCGTATAAATATTCCTCAAAACTCAGTAGGCAAAATAGAGGAGTTTGGTATTTACCTTCACAGGAATAGTATACAGTACGTGCAATAAGGTCACTGCAGGGAGGAATCTCTCTCTTTAGGGAAGGCGTCATGAGGAAGGAGAGCTGGGTTGGATCTAATGGGTGGAAAGTGAGTAACAAGAGAGAATTAGAATGAATCTTCTCAGTCGTTCGGCTTAAAAAAAAAAAGAAACTAGAGTGGTAAAATATTACATGTGCTCTGTATTCTTGCAACACAAAGTGTGGTCCGTAGTCCAGAAAAATCAGCATCACCTGTGAGCTTGTTAGAAGAACAGAATCTCAGGCCTCCTGCCAGGTCTGCTGAGTCAGACTCTGCATTTCAACAAGACCCCTGGGTGAGTTGATACATATTAAAGCTTGGGAAGCACAGCTCTGAAGGACAGTAGTGGATTGGTGTTGCTGGGACCAAAAGTATAAGTGAATTGTCAGCAAATAGACATATGAACCAGATCGTGGAGTACTTCTTCAAGACTAAGGCAAGGCATTAGGGCTTCCCTGGTGGCGCAGTGGTTGAAAGCCCGCCTGCCGATGCAAGGGACACGGGTTTCGTGCCCCGGTCCGGGAAGATCCCACATGCCGCGGAGCGGCTGG
>NC_041214.2:45005183-45031595 GCF_002837175.3 Physeter macrocephalus | reverse complement strand
TGGCCGCTGAGCCTGCGCGTCCGGAGCCTGTGCTCCGCAACGGGAGAGGCCACAACAGTGAGAGGCCCGCGTACCGCAAAAAAAAAAAAAAAAAAAAAAAAAATCACTGTACTAAGGGCACTGAATGCAACATTATTTCCTAATAAGAGGAACAACAGTAAAATATTCTAAGTGTTGTATTTAATGTTATTAGATGCAAGCATAGGAGCTGACTTTAGTTAAGCTGGATCAGAATTTATTAGAAGGTAGTGTTTGATTGAATACCTGGGGAACTATAGCCTCTCCAAGCTGACACAGAAAAACAGGGAAAGAAACAAAGTCCTCATAGGAGGGCTGCTATCTCTCAGAATATCCATGAGGCGTCAGATTAAGTTTATTTTGAAAAAATTAAGAAATTCTCTTTTCCTACCTTTCAATAGGCCGTAACTTTTTTCTTGGGAAACTATGCAGGGCAAAAACCTCAAACAACTGAGCAAAACAAGGGATACACATAAATGGTTTCCATTTCAGAACAATGGACCTAGTGAGCAAGGTTGCCTCCTTTTCCTCCCAAGTGGATTAGAATTACAATAAAGGAATGCTTAAAGAAACAACTCCAAGTACCCGTTAGGAAATCAGGAAAAACTCTAGGCATTTCAAGCATAAAGGGAATTAATACAGAAAAAATTAGAAGTTTACAAAATAATTGGAAGGGCTCGAAGAGAAAAATAGCAGGAATAAACAGTTCCTAGTTCTTTAGGTCACACAGCAGCAAACTGCAATCAAGAGGTCAGGAAACTACCACACAAGTTCACAAAGCCATAGTTGCTCTCAACCCTCAAGCCAAAAAAAAAAAAAAAAAAAAAATGGAGAGAGAGAGAATTTATTAGAATGATATTGGGGAGCTTACAGAATCAATGAAATCACTGGGGAGTGAGGTGAAGGAAATAGGCAGAAACTAGGCAGAAACCAAGGGTGTCAGAGGATCAGAGAACCTGGCCAAGGTCAGATCACAGGTACAACCTGTGGCTATTGCCACAGACACTGTTGCCAGTGGACATGTTCTGCTGCCCCAACAGGATCATCTATAACTACTTAGGTACCTAGTGGGTCTGTTTATCCCTTCAGTTCCAAAGTCCTGGGCAGGAACCTGATTGGCAGAGCTAAAGTCACACGTTCAACTCTAGATCCAGAGAAGAAAGAGAGGATACATCTGGACACCTTTGGTTTCCGCAGTGAAAAATTCCCTAAAATGAGACAGTAGATATGCCAAAATAATTCCTGGGTTGTATTGTTGTTGTTTTGTTTTTCTGTTTAGTGAATGGTTTTAAAGATACTGACTTTTTCCCTCCATCTTTATTGAGGTGTAATTGACAAATACAAATTATGTATACTTAAGATGTACAGATTGATGTTTTGATATCCAGTGTCAAATAATCGCCACAAATGAGCTAATTAACATGTCTATCACTTCACAAACTTACCATTTTCTTCCTTTTTTTGTGGTAAGAACACTTGAATTCTACCCTGTTAGCAAATATCAAGTGTACAACACAATATTGTTAACTGTATCCCCATTGCTGAAACATTAGATCTCTAGAGCTCTTCATCTTGCATGACTGAAACTTTGTACCCTTGAAGGACATCTCCCCATTTCCTCCTCCCCCCACCAGACAAATAAATAAAAGATACCCAAATCCGACAGGAGGAAGTAAAAGTATCTCTGTGTTTCATATGACTTGATCATATATGTAGAAAACTCTAAAGACTTAATAAAAATACTTAAAACCAATAAACAAATTCAGTAAAGTTGTTGGATACAAAATCAGTAGACGAAAATCATTTGTGTTTCTATACACAAACAATAAACTGTTCAAAAAGGAAATTAAGAAAACACTCCCATTTATAATAGCAACAAAAATAATAAAATACTCAAGAATAAACTTAAACAAAGAAGTGAAAGACTTGTACTGATGGCTTTATTGATGGGTCATTGAATCACTTCTTTTATACCAATGCTGTCAAATAGAAATACAAGGCAAGCTATGTGTATTTTAAGTTTTCTATTACCCACATTAAAAAAAAGTAAAAAGAGATGGGAAAATGTTAATAGTTTATTTAGCCAAACATGCCCAAACTGTATCATTGCAACATATAATCAATATAAAATTATTAATGATGTATATGATTTGTTTTTCTCACTGTGTCTTTGAAACAAGGTGTGTATTTTGCACTGAATAGCGCATTTCAATTTGGACTAGTCATATTTCAAGTTCTCAATAGCTATGTGGAGCTAGTTGCTACTATTAGACAGAAATTTTAGATTACTAGCGATCTTCTATTGTGATTTGGAATATTCAGGAGACTTTTCAGACAGAATTCTCTTATACGAGTTCTTTACAAAAACATTTAGAGCCTATGACTAAATTATAACCCACTGAAGACATTTCTACAAGAGTTAGGGTGTTATCTGGTCTTTATTCTTTGTTTGTTGTTCATCTAACTTAATTCATGGAAAATCGTGTTGGAGAATACAGGAGACTCAACAGTTCAGCACTGCTTCTCTTTTCCCTTTCTTGTTTAAACTCTCCAGCAACTGTCTGTTACATATAGGTTAAAATCTGTCCTGCTACAGAGATGTATTCTTCAGGTAGATGTCATAGAATTCTGTCACGCAGTAATGTGGAAATCATGGGTTATATATGAGTTTCTAATGGACTTGTTTAGGCAGAAGGAAAGGGAGATGATTCTACATGCAGGGAGAGAAGTCTGGAGACTCAGATTCATGAAGTTTACCAGTAAATAAGCCACAGAATTTGATTGTGTGTCTATAGGAGATGTTAAAGCCAAAGGTAAGACTGAGGTTTTAGCTCAAGTAACTGGTAAAATGAAATTATCATTAGTAGTAATTCATTTGATCTTTTAATTCATTAATTAATTAAACAAACTTATTAAGTGTTTACGATTCCAGAAGCTGGGGCTAGTACCATAGCTAGTAGTCACAGCTCAAATTTATGGAGCACTTACTATGTGTCTGAAATTGATATACGTGCTTTACACGAAATAGTGTTGTTTTAAGGGTTATATGGTATTAATACATTAGGAGATAATGAATAATTAAGTGGAAGAGCTCAGAGTATAACTTAGGAAGTTTGCTTCCATTGGCACTTGTGTGTTTGATAATCATAATCCCCATACTTTACAGATTTTAAAAGATATGATTGTATAATGTTGACTTTTGTGGCACTTACCTCTTACAATGAATAGTAATAGAGGAAGAAGAAAAAAAATCCATTTTGTCATCCAGGTAATGAATATATATTTTTGGTTCATTTTGGATGTGTGGTGATGGTGGCACATCCAAACGTTGCTTTAGCACAACGTAGTTGAAGATAGATGATTGACAAATCATCAGAGGAGAACTTGGGGATTTATTGGTCAGCAAACTTTTCCTGTAAAAGGCCAGATAGCAAATAATTTGGGCTTTGTGTGCTATATGGTCTCCGTTGCAGCTACTCAACATTGTCCTTGCAGCAAAAGAAGCCATAGGCCACGTGCCATAGACGGATGTGATCCTGTCCCAGGACAAATTTATTTACAAAAGCAGGTGGCAGGCCAGGTGTGGCCTGCTGATGTAGATAAAAGTGTTACTATATCACTCAAATTAGTGAGTTTGAAGATAAATCAGTAATCATGAAGTTCAACCTCATTTTTGTAGGTGATGAGAAAACAGAAGTATAAACAAAGTCAAAGACTTTCTCAAAACCATGGATCTTTCTAGAACTGGAAAAAGACGCCGTGTTTCCTTGATCTTATTCTTGGTCTCTAACCATTGTACTTTAATGTTCTATTTTGAAAGACCTCTACTGTCACCTTAATGCTCATAGAGCTATACTATGTGACAGGCCATGGCCTGGACCTGCCATTGACCTGATAACATGGGAGGAAATAGAATATGGAAGGGAAGAAAGTCATGGTAGCACAGCAAAGAATTCCCTTCTATGATAGTAGATAAATATTAAGGCTGATAGGGCTCCTCCCTTAGCCTAAAGGCATAAAATCCATGGCTCCAGCTTCCTTTATCCTGGTGGGTTCCTCACTCCATGTGGGTGCAGTTAATCACTCATGTTGGTAGTACATTCTTGTGGCTCTAAGGATACCCTGGGAAGGAGGGACCTATCATGCCCTTGACTCTGCATCTCATGGCCTATTCACATTGTGTTTTTGAGTAGAAAATGAAAGCAAATTTGGCGTGGGTGTACATCTTCATTCATTTCAATTTTAGAACCTGGACCTACTCTTTCTGGTCTAACACAGTTCACACATTTGTTATCCAAGTAGCAGTTTCACAGGCTTGCTTATAATTTACGTTTAATTTAAATCCATCTTTCGTAAGAATAATTTTTTTTTCTGCCACGCTGTGGAGCGTGTGGGATATTAGTTCCCGACCAGGGATCAAATCTGCACCTCCTGCATTGGAAGTGTGAAATCTTAACCACTGGGTCACCAGGGAAATCCCAAGAATAATCTTCAGATAAGCAAAATTCTGAATGTCTCCTCAAACGGGTAGTGTTCCATTTTCACTCACAGATAATATTTAAATTATAGTTTACTTTTTTAAATAGAATTTTTCATGGAGCTTATGAAAAATGGCTGATTTTTATGAAGTAGAGAGGGAAGGAGTATTAGTATGTAACTGATGAATCAACTTTGAGAAATGTTCCCAGAAAGTAGGAGACACAGAGAGAGCAACAAATGTTGTAGAGAAGTGATCAGAGAACCGGGAGGAGAAACTCAGAGAACCAGAGATTCAGAGGGGAGAGTTAACAAAAAAAGGTGAATGTTGAACAGTATTGAAAGTGGCAGAAATTTTCACTAGATTGACCTTTCTGGTGATATTTCACTATGCTGAGTCCAGAAACCAGTATATGGATGTCTAGGGAGTGAGCAAACAGAGCAGGTAAGCATTCATTCCAGAAACCTGGGAAAGGAAAATGGATCTTAGAAGAGTATCTTGGATACACAACTTTCTTTTTTAGAGAGAGACATTTATTTATGTCTGAACACTAAATGGAAGGGGCCAGTAGAAAAGTAGCATATTCATACCTAGCATGTATTGAGTATATTGAGAGCTTTCAGCTCAGATTTCTGTCCTGCATACTTTCATCTGTAATAGCCCCTTGTGGGTAGAGATGGTTAAATATCTTTGGATATTCAGTACATACCATACTATAAGGCACAGAGTATGTATTTGTTAAATATTAGTTAAGCTAAAAAGACCAGGCCCTGTTTACAAAGAAAGTGAGAGAATGATATGGACAAGAGTGAGTTATACCAACATAACAGTGACTAATTTCCAAGTATTCTAGCTCTGTATGTTGGCTAGATAACAAAACAGGGAAGGACAGTTTCTAAGCAAGGCAGCGTGCAGGAGCACATACTTCATTCTTTTTTAATTTTTTATTGAAGTATAGTTGATTTACAGTGTTGTGTTAGTTTCAGGTTACAGCAAAGTGATTCAGTTACATTTGTGTATGTGTATATATATATATATATATATATATTCTTTTTCAGATTCTTTTCCCATATAGGTTGTTACAAAATATGAGTATAGTTCCCTGTGCTATACAGTAAGTCCTTGTTGTTTTCTATAGCATATTCTTTAAAACACATATACATGCATAATGCATGTATATGTGTGTACACATATTTATGTGTGTCTATATATCTATATGTATCTACACACATATTCAAACATTGACAATATTTCTTTTTTAAAAGCCCAGTAAACATTGTTTTGCTGCCTACTATCTTTGTTTCCTTTACATTCTTTTCCTATTGCTTCATAATGAATTTCAGGCCTAAAAGTATTGCTGTGTTCTGTACTCTCAAAGCACTTCTCAAAGTAGAAAGGACAAGTAGCTACAGCCATTTATATTCAACTTATTCTTGAGTTAGTATCAATTTCCATTCACTCTACATTGATATTTTTGTAATTTCTTTGTTTATCCATTGTAAAAATCACATTTCACACTTCTTTCCATACAGTGAAAATTCAATCTGCTCCTACACAGATCTTGAATTACTAAACTGCTGTGAAATTCTATGTTATCAAAACCAAGAGATTTTCTCTCATTTGTTTCTGTCTCTCTCGGAATTACTTAACTAGAAATTTTTGTACAAATTGTATATTCACCAAAGTGTTTCTCAGAAAATAGAATGCTCAAAGTGTCATTTGCTTTAATCACGTTTTATACTGTATGTAAAATTAAGCATGCACTAAGTGGAAATTACTTAAGATAATTACTTAAAAAGAACCTACATTCTACATTGCTACATTCTCTTCAGTGTTAATAGCTAACTTTCACCTACCATCTCCAGGTTTCCAAGTTGTTAGAAAAGTATTTCAACCAAATTTTAACAAGAAGTTTCTATGATTGCAACATTTTATGAGAAGTTCTGAGACAAACGATGTGTAGATGAGACAGAATTCCTATCCTGTGGCAGCTCCAACTCATGTTCAGAAAGAGGCTGTGTCTTTTCTTTATTCAGTCAACTTGCTGTATGGAGAGTTAGTTGTTAAAGTCAGAGGATTCGCTGTCTCTACTTCCATGAGGCCAGGTCACCTCCGAGTTAACGTTCATTATTAACTGGATGTAAACCTGGGGTAGCTCTGGTCGTCCCTAGGGCTCTCTGTCATCTTACAGATATGAAGCTAGTATGAGATCATTCCTCGCCTGCCCTTTTGAATGAATCCCTACAAATATAAAAGGAAAAGGGAAGAAGAAGGTTGAGAAAATAGAACCTTTTCATTATGTCTGCTATTTAATTTCCATCAGCATCGGTCTCATCTTAAAATCAACAAACATTTTAAAGTACACCTCACATCTGTCCACTTTTCTGTAACCATTGAGTGAATTGGTCATTTGGGGTAGGTTTGTAATACCAAGCAAGCATCTTAACTATATTAGTTCTGATAAAATGTGTGGAACTACCCATTCTTATAGTGAGTACAGCCTGTTAGAAAAAAAAAATGTCACGGAAAAAGTTAAGTTTTATTTCCAAATGTTGAAGTGCTTCAGAAAACATCATTAGAATGATTTACAAAGTGTTCCTAAATGTGTCATTCTTAATGACTTTCCACTCTTTAGTAGCAGGCAAATGAATGGGTTTTTAAGACTGTTTATTTGAATTATTATAGGCAGAGAAAGCTACTAGGGGTGTTCATTAAAGGTGCATAAAATATCCCCTCCCCACTAACACAAAGGTTTTTTCCACAGGAAAGTAAAGCACTGTTTGCACCATGGTTTCAAGGCTGTCACTCATCACCATTATGTCTGTAATAAACCACTTTAGGCACCTGTGTTATTTCCCTTGAGCACTCTGGTCTTAACATATTCAAGCTCAGTGTTTCAAGATTACTAAACCACATTAAGATTTGGGGTAAAACGTGGCTCTGTTTTTAGGAATGCTGTAATAAAATAGTTTCTTTTTCATAATAATAATACAGAAACAATTTTAGTCTAGTTTGGTATTTAACCTTACCAGGTATAAATATGAACTTTGATATCAAGTAGTGAAATACTTGATAATATGCTGTGGAAAATAGCTGTCATATGTGATGAGATAAAAATACCTAATTTCCCCTGTTAGGTCACCAGCTTAACTTTTGAAAATAATAACTTAGAGATTTCTTCAGCAAAAGTCACATGGTGTATATAAATAGACTGTGTGTCATTAAGACCAATAAAAAAAAATTAAAAGGCACACACTGATTTAGAGTTACTGCTGAATAAGTCAGTGCCATAAAACTCTAATACAGTTGGATGGTTTTTGAGTTCCAACAGAGAAAAACAAAATTAGGTTTGGTGTAATGCAAGTTTCAATACTATTTCACTTATTACCCTAGGAGGATGGCTCTACTTTACACATTTTACTTAAAAGTCTATATTACATTATAATGGACTAGACCTTTTAAAAAATGTTTTAAATTTTCTGAATTTTATTTAATTCCTTATTGTAGCTTTCCACTTCAAGTCAACAATTTTACTGTGTGAACCTTATCCAGTGAGGAGACAGGCACATTGTCTGGGTTCCTTTGAAGGGGAGGATTAGTCATATTCTTTCCTATTATTTAATTTAATCTAGATCAGTAATTTAGTGTATTTAATCTATAACAGTGCCAGATAGTGTTTTAAATAGAGTTGAATTGTTTTAGTGGACTCTGAATACTAAGTACATATACATTTTAGGATATTCAGAAAAGCCCCAAGTGAAAATATAAATTATCCAAAAACCCACCACCCAGATATTCGTAGTATTTTCATTTTGGCAGACAACACAAGGCTACTGCATTCCAGGCAAAATATGTGATAAGAGATCCTATACACATTTACATAATACTATTTACTAAAGATTCACGGATTGACAAATTTAAACTATTTTTTTTAAATTTGCAAAGACAGACGTGTTTAATAGAAATCTGGAAAATGAAAGTAGAAAAACAAGATCTTCCTCAGAAATAACTACAACACACTTTTGGGTTCGTTTTCTTGTGGTTTTACTTCTACACATATGTTTATATCTGTCAGAGACCCCCCAGGAACACACCTGTGGTTGAACAAGTTGGGTTTATGACCTGGTGTAGTCAGGAAGAATATATTACTTGGGGAACTGTTGAGTAAGACACCATTAGAAAGGAGTAGAACAGTGTATTAGAAAGGACTGATTATAGGATTTAGGCTTTGGTTAGGTGATTTGGAGGAGGGTTTAAACAAGGAAGGTTTTGCTTTGAATTGGGTGTGGTCAGGAAGCAGGGCTAATTCTATGATTATCTTAAGAAATGTTTCTAGAAGGAGGGAAGACCAGACAGAGACTGTTGCTGTAATTGGTGAAGAAGCAACAGTTGCTCACATCAGCCAGGGTAGTGGCCATTTTTGCAGTTTGACACTACTCATTATTTGTCTGTGTTCAGACATTATGGACTGATCTTATTTTTGTCTGGAACCATCATGATTGTAGAGTGGCCTTATCTGATACCGACGGTCTGTGAAATTATTTGCGTTTCACAGGAGAACAAGCCCTACCTGTGAGAGCCAGGTCAACTTGTAGCCATGCCAGGGTCCAGCTCCCAGATCACAGGGGCTCTTTCTCATATATTATGGTCATATTTTATATTCATTATAAAGGATAATACCCTATGAGAGCAGGAAACCTTTTCCATTTACTGTTGCCATTGCCAGTATCTAGAAATCTGCTTGGCTCACAGAAGCTGCTTAATATTTGTTGACTGGATGTATTGGTTATTTAACAAAAAATATGTGCTCACCATAGAGAATTTGATTAATGAAGAAAAGAATCATGAAGAAAATAAAACTTATGAGAATTCTACTTCCCACTAGATAATTAGGATCCATCCTAGATCCTAGATGGTGGACTAGATAATTAGGATCCATCCTCCTAGGACAAATATGAAACTGGAAAAAATCTGAGGGATTCAAGAATAATCAAAGAATGAAAGAATTATGAAAGTTGGAGGAAAAGAAAGCCCAGGGGACCAAGTCTAGCCCTGGGGCCCCTTTTCCTAAGAAACATTTGGCTGTTCCAAAAGAAGAAGCTGAGGGGATGAGAGGTAAAAATAGCTTTAACAAAAATTGGAATCTCAGGATCTTTGAGTCCTCAAGGACCAGACCCTAGAAGTAAATGCAAATCCAAAATTGACCAGTCCCCACAAGTGCTAAAGACCAGCTTTGAATCATCTCAATCCTGGACTGGACTAAGGTGATCTAAGATGGTTAGGACTCTTGCCACCAGCCAGATATAAAAGTAAAGTCTCTCTGTAGAATGATAACATCCTATTAGACTTCAAATAATGGCCACAATTTTCCATATGCAATATCCTGCAGTCAATCTAAAAATAGCCATACAATGTGATGAAGAGCCAGGAGGAGACATAGCCAATAGGAATCCAGATAATGTAGTGATCAGGCACAACTCTAAAACAATTCAATCTATTTAAGAACATAAAACATAAGGTTGTAATTTTGGTTAATGGAAAATCATGAAATAAATCTAAATAAATGCAATTAATGACTTTAAGAGTAAGAAGACACATGGGAAAGGAGAATTAGCGAATAGGAAGATTGTTTAGAATGTATCCAGAATGAAGCACGAGAAAAGGATACCAAAGATAGAAAAGAGAATAATAAATGTATGGAATACAGTAAATAGGTCTAACAAATAGGTAATTGGAGTCTCGGGGGGAAAGATGTGACAGAATAGAGAAGCAGCAATATTTGAAGAAATATTGGCTAAGAATTTTCCAGAATTTATAAAATACATTAAATGATAGATTCAAGGAGCACTAGAAAATCTAACCAAGAATTACAAAGGAAAACCCGTAGATGCACGTTACAATAAACCTGCTAAAAAGTAAATATGAGCACAAATATCTTAAAAGCAGCCAGAGTAAAAAGACTATCTTTAAAGGAGAAATAATAAACTTTCACCTGACTTCTCAACCATGAAATTGAAAACAATGGAATAACATCTTTAATGTTGTGAAATAAACTAGAATTATATTTCTGAGAAAATGTTTCAATTATTGTTGTCAAATAGTGACATTTTTAGACAAGAAGTGGAGAGATTTCATCACCAGAACACTCACACTGAAAAAATACTAGGGAATGTTTTTCAGGCAGGAGTAAAATGATAACGGGTACAGGATCATTGGAGATACAGGAGAATAAACATGAACTAAAGGAGAAAGGAACAGCAGTTAGGAAAAGTGTGAGTAAATTCAATTGGTTTTTCGAAATAGTAACGTATTTAGGATTTCAGATATACACATGATTTAAAGATATGATTTGTCAGGAGAATGAGAACAGCCAAAATATATGCAAAAGACGTATCTGATAAAGGACAATTATCCAAAATATGCAGAGAACTCTTCACACTCAACAGTAAAAAAAACCCAAACCATTCTCTTAAAAAACGAGCCAAAGCCTTTAATAGACACCGTGCCAAGGAAGATATACAGATGGCAAAAAAGATGCTCCACATCCCGTGTCATCAAGGAAATGCAAACTAAAACAATAAGATACCCCTGTACAGCTATCAGAATGACCGGAATGCAGAACACTGACAACACCAAATGCTGGCGAGGATGTGAAGCAACGGGAACCCTCATCACTGCTGGTGGGAATGCAACATGGTGCAGCCACTTTGGGAGACAGTTTGGTGGTTTCTTACAAAATCAAGTGTACAGCTATCAGAATGACCGGAATGCAGAACACTGACAACACCAAATGCTGGCGAGGATGTGAAGCAACGGGAACCCTCATCACTGCTGGTGGAGATGCAACATGGTGCAGCCACTTTGGGAGACACTTTGGCAGTTTCTTTGGTTACAAAACCAAACATACTCTTACCATATGATCCAACAATGGTGCACCTTGGTGTCTACCCAAAGGAGTTGAAAACCTATGTCCACACAAAAACCTGCACAGGAATATTTATAACAGCCTAATTCATAATTGCCAAAACTTGAAAGCAGCCAAGATGTCCTTCAGTAGGGGAATTGATGAATAAACTGCTGTTCTAGGTAGATACCAAAGAGCATGATTATATATATATTTATATATAAATAATTTGGAATCTTAATGGAGCTTAAATGTGCTAAAGTCCTCTCATTCTTAGGATTTGATAAGTAAATAATACTTCCCTAATCTCTATGATAGGCACTAAACATGTAATAAAAGAATATTGAACTATAAAGCCAATAGGAGTGAAAAGTAGATTATTAAGAAGAATGAATTCAAAGAAGGCAAGTAAAGAGGAAAAAAAGTGACATAGAACAGGCAGAACAAATAGAAATTAAACAATCGTTTTAAGGTTATAGTCCCTTTAACACCAAATATATCAGTGATAACAATAAATTTAAGAGAACTAACTACCAGAGTAAATAGATAAAAATTGTCCATCTGCATTTACCTTAAATATATTGATGCCCAAAGTAAAAGTATGTATCACAGGCAAGATGAAATAAGCATAGTCCACTCTATCCCTCCACTGAAGGTAGCTCTAAAACCTGGCAAGAGTAACTATTTGAGGGCTAAGAAAATTCTAATAGTGGACAGACTGGGGTAAGACCAGAATTTTCTTCTCTCTGGGATCTACCAGGCTACACCCACGGCCCTTGGAAACCTGGGTGTCTGCATCAGCACAGATGGAGAGAGTGCCAGGAGAAATCATCTGGTTAGCACTGAGGAGTGTGGAAGGGGTTCTCTTCTCAGTGACAGAGAGGCAGCTGTTATAAATATGCTCTGATGAGTAAGAGTGAAACGTATGGAAATTAACGGAAATGTAGAAAGTCTCAGGAAAGAAAATAGAGGGTGTCTAAAGAGAACCAAATGGGAAATTTTAGAACTAAAGCATAAAATAACCAAATTAAAACTTTCTTGATGGGCTAAATATCAGAATGGAGATGACAGAAGAAATTGTAAAGTAAAATTAAAGATTGGTAAGAATTATCCAATTCAATTAACATAGAGAAAAAAGATTGAGAAAAAAAATGAACAGACCATTAGGGATATATGGAACAGTACTGAAAAGTAGTTTCCAGCAGTATGTACATAAACATACTGCTGGAAACTAAAGGCAAGGAAAAATCTTAAAAGCCACCAAAGAAAAACCTATTAGGGGATTATGATTCAAATTACAGTAAATATCTAATCAGAAATCATGGGAGTCAGAACGAAATGGCACAACATTTCAATGTGTTAAAAGAAAAGACCTGCTGACCTAAAATTCTGTATCCAGCAAATACATCATACAAGAATGAAGGTGAAAGTGTATGCAAATATTGAGTCATTACATTGTACACCTGAAACGAATATAATTTTATATGTCAGTTATACCTCAATAAAAAGAGAGTGAAAGTGAAATAGACATCCTCTTACGAAGATCTAAGAGAATCTGTTTCCAGCAGGCAGAAGGACGGATGAAGGAAGTTCTTTCCCCAGAAGGGGAATGGTATCAGAGAGAAGCTTGACTATACTTCTCTAATATGCTGGTTAATTTCTCAGAAACATCTAAATTCTTAGTCTGAATCCTATTCTTAGCCCTTTGTAGTAAAATAGTTTTCCTCTTTTTTTTTCTTCCGTACCATTTGTTTCCATAGGCTGAGTCAAATTCTCATCTTGGTTTTCCATATAAATTGCATTCACAATCTGAAAAATGAATTAAGTTCTTTTTTTACCTTTAATTTACTTTGTAATTCTGCTATTGCATTTTTGGTTCCTTTCTAAATACATTTTAATCTTATTACTCCTCAGTTTTTACAATTCACCCTGTTATCTTTTACTATAATTCTGTTTTCCCCGTATTGACTTCATCTCATAAGATATAGCTGCCATGCCTTCCTTCTTCTTTGACGAATATCAAATAGTCTTCAAATTATTTTTGCTTCTATAGAAATCATTTTCATAACTCATTTCTTCAATCAGTTTTCAGGCTAATATTCCTTGTGTGTAGGAAAAAAAGTTCATTTCAATCTGTGAGGCCATACTAGATGAAAACCTGTTAATTAGTCTCTGGGAACTGAAATACTTGATTTACAAATAAACTTGGCATTATAATTGTAGTTCTGAAATGGAATTTGCCTAGCCCTCAGGTCAACTTGTAGTCATGGAGGCAAGTATTGGGGTGCTGGGCAAAAATAATGAACATATCCTGAATATTGGTACAATTAAGTGTTAATGGATCTCTTAGTCAATATGGAAAAATAAAATGTTAAAGATTAGAACAAGATATATTTCAGAAGGAGTGGAAGGGACTGCTAGCCTCATGACTAGTAAAATGTTAACAACTGGATTAACTTGGTGAAGAGTTCATGAGTAATCACTGCATTATTCTTTTACATTTTCCGCAGGCTTAAAATTTTTCAAGCAAATAAGTTTCAAATAAAAATCTAATAATTGATATTTAGAAAAATGAGACCACAAATTTTAAATCAAATGCATGGATCGGGAGCTACAGAATTTAGAAGTTACCTAAACACAAATGATACGATTTTTGAATCTGATAATTACAAATTTAATCATTAATATTACTATTTTAACTATGTTCCTTTCTTAGGAGAATTTTGAAAAACGTAGGTGGATCAGTAGTACTTCTCAAGTAATTCCTAGCAAACATAGGGCAACATATTTTGGTAGTCTTTGGCTGATACAAATTTTATTCTGAGTTCTAGCTAAAAGTACCCTTCCCAAAGTTTATTCCTTCTTCTTTCTAGAGGCCATCTTCGATTCTGTTTTGGAAAGAGCTACATCTGAAATTTTGTGATGTGATTAAAGCCCCCCTGAGTATTAATGACAAAACTGGTGCTTTATGGATATATTTTGAATAACTTGATTTCTTGAAATAATAGTAGTAAGCTTTCATTCATGTTATAATGATGTGTAGCTGTTAAAGTAAATATCTCATTATAAAGGTTTTTTCCTTCATTCACATTATATGCAGAACAGTTATTAGAGTTTCTATTAATATAATCTATTTATATTAATTGCTAAAATAAAGGTAGGTTATTAAATGAGTGTTTGAGAAATAAATGCTGCTTATAAATTGTTTATTCTGATTAGTGAGTTTTCATGGACAGTCCTACATAGACAGGACTTGACAGCCACTCATACTGCATAACCTAAATGAGCCTTTTCATCATAAAGCCTGGCATGAACTAAAAAATAATAAATGGCCAGCATTACTGAAGTCCAGAATAAAGACGTTGAAATAGTAGTCATAGGACTACTTAATGAATACTTGGCTCTTAAATCAATTTATAGTAAAGTTGGCCCTTGGAGTTTCAGCTTCAGTAAATCTTCTCTGCTGCAAATACAAAGCAATGATAAATAAACACACTAAACCAAAGAAATGCTATTTACAGAGAGAGCAAATATACATATGACATGTGTAGCAACACAATAAGGTAAACATGGCCACAGACCAGAAAAGAGGCAGACATTGGGCCTTCTGAGTTCTGCATCTAAATTTTGGAGTGGTTGTCCAGAGTTGAACCTATGGGGTTTTAGGGACAAAAAGTGCAAAGTGGAGGCTCAGGCTTGCTATCCAAAAGCAAGGATTTGATTGGGCTCTCCATTTATTCAATAATTAATTCAGTAAAGACTCAAGCCCCTATCATGTGTCAGGCACTGTTCTTGTGCTGGGAATGCATTTGTGCAGACACATTATAGTGAAAAGAAGCTCATGGGCTAGCTAGGAGATTCTATCGTGACCGATCCTATAAGACTTGCATTTCGGAGGGTATATGGGGATATATGTATACTTATAGCTGATTCACTCTGTTATACAGCAGAAACTAACACACCATTGTAAAGCAATTATACTCCAATAAAGATGTTAAAGGAAAAAAAAAAAAAGACTTGAATTTCAACTAAGAATCCCAGGGATGGAGACAAGGTCAAAACTGTTAGAAGAATAACAGTGAAGTCACCAACAAATTAAACAACAACAGATAATCTCCAGCCTAAATGATCCAGCAAATCTGAATTCCAAAACCCTTGAATAACTCTAACTCCAAGAAAGACGGTAAAAACAAAAAATAAAAAACTAACCCCAACAGTCGGTACATGAATTCACTCCAGATAAAATTGATTTTATGGAACAGTCTGATGAAGATTTTAAGTAAACATGTTTGAAGGCACAAATGGATAAATGCAGGCTTAATTTCTTTTGGAAATTAAAAGGGAAAGTATGAAGTAAAAGCAGGCAGAAACGATATAAGAATAGTTCCTGTAAAAATGAATCAATTAGAAATTTTGGATGTAAAACACGCTGTCATTGAAAAAAAGAAAATAGGTGGAATAAATACTAGTCTCAGCTTAATGTAAAGGAGAATCAGTCAGTTTGCCATACAGATAGACAGGGAGATAAACATACAAAAGAGCAGTTAGGAGACACAGAGGATAGTTTAGAGTTTATAACCCAAGCTGACCAATATGGTAGCTATTGGCCACTAGTGACTTGTGAGCATTTGAAATCTGTCTAGTCCAAATTGGGATGTGCTATAAGTGTAAAGTACACACCAGATTCCAAGGAAGAATGTAAGATATCTTATTCATGATCTTTATGTTAATTACATGTTGAAATTATAATATTTTGGACATATTGTGTAAAAGAGTATTACTAAAATTAACATGTCTGTTTCTTCTTACTTTTTAATGTGACTGCATAAGAAAAATGTTAAGTATGGGTTGAATTACATATTTAGTGGACAGGGTTGGTCTGTACAATATTTACTCTTGTGCAAGAGTTCCAAGAAACAATATCACAGGGAATGGTAGAGAAAATATTTGAAGAGCTGTTAGCAAAATATTTTTCTACAATTGAAAAAAAGATAGGTGTCGTGACATCAATATGGTACATCAGGTAATGTTCAGGATAAATAAAGTAAGGACATACTTAGGAACTTTATAGTGAAATTGAAGAACCTCAAGTATAAAGAGAACAATTTTAAAACTGCTAGACTGCATCCCACAGGTTACCTAGGAAATAACAGTTGTATCGAGAGTGGGTTACTCTGGAGGGCACAGACGAAGGAGTAACATTTAAATTAGTGAGCAAAAATTACAGTCAATCTAAAAACGTGGTACCAAACTAAACCATTATTCAAGTATGAGGGAAAAAGAATAAGGAAAAAGATATTGTCAAATGAACAACATCTAATTAGTTTAACATCCAGAGATCCCCGCTAAGAGGTCTTGAGGGATGTACATCAGCATGGACAGTGGACCTGAGGAAGGCATGGTTTGTGAGAAATAGTGAGTATAGAAAGTAATAAAATATTAGTAACTTTAATTCATTTTTATTGAGATATATTTGACATACAACAGTATATTCATTTCATAATGATTCAACATTTGTAATATGAAATGGTCACCATCATAAGTCTAGATATCCATCACCACACTAGAATCATTTTTTTTCTTGTGAGGAGAATATCTAAGATCTACTCTCTTAACAACTTTCAAATCTATAATATAGTATTAATGATAGTTACTGTGCTGCCAATGACATCTCCATGATATTTATTTCAAAACTGGAAGTTGAACTTACTCTTTTGTATTAACATTTTTAAAAACTTACAAAACAGGTAAGGTTGAGTAAAAGTAATAAAATGGGTCAGGTAGGTGTTCAGTGTATAGTTAGTGTGTGCTAACACCCAGAGTATAGAAATACTGAATCATTTAACTGTAGTAGACTCATTTATAACCAAGAATATGAATTATGAAATTAATGATAATCCCTAAAATAATAGACATGTAATATAGAGTATCCAAAGTAGTAAAGAAGAAAAAAGGATTCTATAAACATGTATCAATCCAACAGAAGCATGAAGTGAGGGATGAAAAAAAAGAGGTAGCGAAAGTGGATATAGTAAGCAAGAGACACGAAATAATATATATATTTTTAAAGTCCAAACGGATCAGTAATCACATAGGATGTGTGTTAAACACATTAAAAGTCAGAAATTATCAGGTGAAAAGGAACGTAACCTAAACAAAAGGCATTTGTAAAAGACTCAGATAATGGAAAGCAAACATAAAGAAAAGAACAGAAAAGAAATATATTTAGAAGAGTGCTCACCATATACCAGCAATTCAATAAAGGTCCGGTGTCGTTTCAGAGTTTTCTCCCAGATGATGGATGTTTTCATATTAAAATGATTAGGTTCTTTATTTTATCCCTTAAACTGTTGAAACAGAGACAAAATGAAGAGAAATGCCTGAAGACAGCAATGTTCTTTTCTGTCCAAGGACAGCATTTACAAAGCGTAGGGGCAAAGGCGGTGCATCACTTCTGTACAGCATCGCCGAACTATGGCTCCTTTACTCTGACCTAGAGCCCAGTTTAAACACACAGCAACACAGATGGACCTAGCGATTATCATACTAAGTGAAGTTAGAGATCATATGATATCACTTATATGTGGAATCTAATTAAAAAAATGATACAAGTGAATTTACTTACAAAACAGAAACAGACTCACAGATTTCAAAAGCAAACTTTGGTTACCAAAGGGGAAACGTCGCGGGGGAGGGATATATTAGGAGTTTGTGATTAACATATGCACACTACTGTATATAAAATAGATACCCAACAACGTTATCTATATAGCGCAGGGAACTCTACTCAATATTCTCTAATAGCCTATATGGGTAAAGAGTCTGAAAAAGAATGGATATATGTATATGTATAACTGAACCACTTTGCTGTACACCTGAAACTGACACAACATTCTAAATCAACTACACTCCAATTAAAAAAAAAAAAAAAAAAAAAAAAAGAAGCATCAGGTTCTCTCCATCTGCCATGCAGTGGGCAGTCTGCTTCCAGGCAAGCAAAATAAGGCATGGAGATCTCCGCAGAGAGAAGAAATTCTTCACCGGGTAGGTGGGTTTCCATGCAGATTTGTGTTAGGCTTCAGGAAATGCTTGGAGTCCCTGAAATGAAGCACAAAAATGTGGCTCTATGCAGTTTTCAGTGTGCTGGTCCATCGCTTGTCACCGTTTTCTGGAAGGCTTGTAACTGCCCCCCACCCCCACCCCCAGGCTTGGTTAGCTAATGTGTACCCGTAGAGCTCAGAGAGAAAACCAAGAGGCAAGCTTTCACATTTTTTGGTTTTCCCTACTGATAATTTAACTTAGGAAATTAGGTTTCTCCTTGTCCAATAATTGTCGTCTGAAAGACGAGTCTCTCTTCCACTCTCTTTGCGGGTAAAGCTGTCCCTACATTATTCAACTGGTAAGATTTAACACTCATGACCACCAGTTTTCAAATTGAATTTTGTGGCCTGCTCTCAATTAGACTTGCAAATGAGGGAGGATGAGTGATGAAAAGAAACTCAGATAGCCTCCAGACCTCATGTTAACCAATAATTTCTGCACTTTCCTCATTTATTTATTTTTACAAGAAGTTAAAATAGGTTTCAAAAATAAACCATTTGGATTTCACTTCCATCTACTGACCCTCTGGCCCCTAGAGTGAAGGTGTTAATGACCCAAAGCAAAAGACCTAGAACGTTGTAAACGGCACAGAGAGTTTACACATGAGGTAATATCCTATTTTCTGGCACCCCAGCTGCTTTTATCAACTTACTTTCAGCCTTATGATAAATGCAGACATAGGTGAGAATAAATAGTATAAAATACTTCATGTGTTTTATTCTCCTAAGTTTCCTTTTTTTCCTCAGGCAAAATCTCCATAAAAGTTAAATAATAAAAACCAATGTGTAATGTTTCATTGGAATTTTATGATATTGTTTTTATGTGATATGATAAAATCATATTACTTTATGTGGCTGCTCTTCTAATAAGCCAAAACCTTGATTTTAGGTGGTCCTTTTGTATTTAGTAACCAAGCTGCCGTGGATATGGCTCTCAGATCAGCCCATCCTATGGAGCTTAACTTTGGGGAATAAGTTCATATTATGTTTTAGTGTATAATGCAGTTTATCACAAGTAGAGTATCTTTTAGTGAGGACTCAGAATAGGCCACCAAAGTTTGTATCTCAGCTCTACTGTTCCTTATAACTAGTGTGACCTTGTTTACTTGACTTTCCTAAGCCTCAATTTTCTAATCTCTAAAATGGGCAGTGGCATCATCATTGTCAACATAATTTATAGGGTTATTGTGAGGACAAAATGAAATAATTCATGTAACACGGTTTACACAGTCGCTGGCCCCTTTTCAAGAAAGGAATATTTAATAAAAGACGTAATTCTCCTCTTAAGTAGCCAGGTGACACCAGTCCTTCCTTTTTCCCACTTCACGATAGCAAATGCAATACTTTATCACTTTCCTCTTCTCAAATATTTCTGACTATTCCTAAAGAATGATTTCTTGATGCTATAAAGCAGTAAGCATGCGCTATGGACAATTGCATACAAACTAGGAAAGAATCTCAAATATTGATTCAGAGCCAGACACAGAAGATTATACACAGTCTGATTCTGTTTGTCCCTTGGATGGGTCGGATAGTGATTGGAAGAGAGCAGAAAGGGACCTTCTTGGGTGCTGGGAATGTTCCATTTCTTAAACTGGATGCTCCTTCCATGGCTGTGTTTAGTCTGTGAACATTTATCAAGCTGAACACTTGGGATCTATATACTTCTATAAGATTTATTCACAAAAACGTCTTGAAACAGAAATGGTGTCTTTGGTTTTTATTTATTTTTTCTTTTTAAAAAAAATTGTATCAGAGTATAGTTGATTTACAATGTTGTGTTAGTTTTAGGTGTACAGTAAGTAAAGTGATTCAGTTATACATATACATGTATCTGTCCTTTTTCAGATTCTTTTCCCATATAGGTCATTACAGAGTACTGAGTAGAGTTCCCTGTGCTGTGTATGTATATGTGAGTATATACATATATATATATATATATATATTAGTGTGTGTATTTTAATCCCAAGCTCCTGATGCTGTCTTTTGTTTTTAAAATACCAATCCATCTAAATATCTTGACCATCCGTCTGGTACTGATGTCCCATTCTTGGCTGGTTTCTTTTTGCTTTCTTAAGTTACCCCTACTCTCTGCTCACCCCATTCTATCTTGGCCTGCATGTGGATTCAGACCTCTCCCTTTAGTGCCCAAAGCATTGAGGAGAATAGACTTTAATAAAACTTTCCTCGTGAATAATAGGAAAGAATTAAACCACATGCAGACAAAGCCTAGGAGGCAGGTAAGGGCTCGATCCCAGGGCCGCAGCGTCTGCACGTGGCTCTTGGCTGGCTTTCTGGTGGCCCATGGACTGACACTACCTGAAGCCCAGAGACCCCTCCCTTTCCCCTAACCACAGAAGTTTCTTTGACAGTGTCGTCTGTCTAGCCAGGATTCTGGACCCCTCAGTTTCTCTAGGGCTTGGGAAAAGGAGTTTCCGCCTCACCTCTCAGACTCAAGTCTACCCCCAAATCAGCATAATCAATGCAGACAGGAAATTTGACCACTATCATTAGAGTCGAAGTATCCATGGCCTTTCCCCTTGTCATGTAATGAATGGAGATCCAGACTTAAGTCCAGATTCAAAGAGGCAAATTTGAGCCACCCACTTTCAGAACTGAGTGGGCAGGGGAAAAGAGAAGGGAGTGGGAGAATGGGGATGGACCTCCCTTTGCAGTTGGCAACTAGAGGCTGAGAGGAAGGGGAACCTGAGTGGTGGGCTGTGTGTGAGAATGGGGAGATCACGGAACCACTGTGAGGGGTGGTGCTTTTTTTGGGAAAGCGATGGATAATGAAGGTTATTGGGAAATTCTGCCCTGTGTTATGTGGTGAATTTCCTCTGGGCCACCTCTCAACAGCATTTTCAGTTAAGAACTACTAGGCTTTAGAGAAAAAAATGTGATTCTTTTTCGATTCCTCATGATACTGAGACTGGCCTTAAGAGAGGGCGAGATGGCCCAGTTTTATCAAATTACATGTATCGATGCAGATATAAAGATTTTTTAGCGCACATTTCCAGAACTTGCCATTTAGGAGAGATTTTTTACTTTGTTGTTGTACAACTAAAGGATCAATTCAAGGGCCTAGTCCAACTGCCCCCTTTCCCCACTAAAATAAGAGCAAGGGTACATTAGCACTCTGGCATCCCTAACCGTATTTAAAAGTGCTAAAGCTGCAGTTTCTAAATAGCTTATTTTTCATCCCAAACTCTAGCAAATTTTGGAACAATTTTCTAAAAAAACTCACGGCCAAAACACCTGGACTTTCTTTTCTACAGAATTTATTATAGTAATAATCATATTTAACAATTATGTCGCACTCTGTGGCATGCACTGAACTAAGAACTTTACCTTTTCATTTAGTTCATCCTCACCACAAATCTACAAAGTGGGTATTATCATTATAACTCTTATCTCCCTTTTACTCTAGAAGAAACTGATGCACAGAGAGGTTAAGTGACTCACCTGAGGTCACACAGCTGGTACGTGGTAGAGGTCAGATTAAAACCCAGGCAGTTTGAGATCTCTGCTTTTACTCACTATGTTTTACTGTCTCTAAAAAAGCCACTGTGTCGATCTCATGCTCAGCATAGATATTGGTGATGATAAATCAAAGGGGAGGCTGTATTGAAGGGGAGACACTTAGGATGAGTGGAGGGCAAGACATGTAGGGGGCAGTAAAAGATTTCTCTTTCCAAAATGCTCTTGCTACATCCTATATTTCCTTTTCCAAGTGCACTTTAGAATTAGCTTGTCAAATTCCACTAAAAAGTGCTGTTGGAAATTTGATTGAGCTTGTACTGAATACATAGATAATATGGAGAGAGCTGAAATCTTTAGAATACTGAGACTACTCATAGGATCATGCATTGTTTTTCCATTTTATTTTCTTCTTTTGTATTAGTCAGCAAATTTGTATATTTCTTCACCTAAGTTGTGCACATTTCTTTTATTTATTGCTGGTTTTATTTGTGTTGCTACTATGAATGGACTCCCATTATGTTATAAATCCTATTCCTAGTACACAGAAGAGTCATTACATTGTGTGTATTTATTTCACAAACGGACACTTTACTGAAATATCTTATTAGCTCTAGACAGTTGGGGGCAATGATTCATACTCATCACTTAGCACACTGCCCGACTCATAAGGACACAGTGAAGGTTACCTGCTATAATTTTTATTGTTAAACAACAACAAGATTCAGTTTATTATTTTGTGTATGATTTTGCATCTCTATCCCTAAGTGATATTGTTTTGTAGATTTATGTTTTAGCTTTTCTTTTTAAAAATCTGTCTTTCATCATCTTTGAGAATAAAACAGTATTTAGTGCTCCCTCCCTTGAAAAGAAGAAATTAACCATCTTTAGCTAAATTCCATATTCAGTTGCCCCCACCTTGTACTCTTGAGGTTTTGTACTCTTGAGGTTTCAGGTCTAGATGGTTGTTATAACCACGTGTGTAAGCGTTGTGAGCAATCAGCAGCGACCAGAAGCCGAGGAGGGTGGGGGGGGGCCTGGCGGATCCAGTATTTTACCCACTTTTTGCTCTATTCCCCACTCTCATCTACTGGTTTTCATAAAACCCTGTGGAGCCTTGTGAATATCAGAGATAATGGGAGAGGTTTTCTCAGTTATGAGCCCAGCATGTCCTTGTTTGTTTGTTGTTTTTTTTTTACATCTTTATTGGAGTATAATTGCTTTACAATGGTGTGTTAGTTTCTGCTGTGTAACAAAGTGAATCAGCTATACGTATACATATATCCCCATATCTCCTCCCTCTTGCGTCTCCCTCCCACCCTCCCTATTCCCACCCCCCTAGGTGGTCACAAAGCACCGAGCTGATCTCCCTGTGCTATGCGGCTGCTTCCCCCAGCTGTCTATTTTACGTTTGGTACTGTATATATGTCAATTGCTACTCTCTCACTTCTTCCCAGCTTACCCTTCCCCCTCCCCATGTCCTCAAGTCCATTCTCTACGTCTGCGTCTTTATTCCTGCCCTGCCGCTACGTTCATCGGTACCATTGAAACACTGATTTTATCTTTTGATCTTTTTAGTCTTTCTTCATTTGTAAAAGAGAATAATATTCGTATCTACCTCGTAACACTTTTTTTTCCTCACTCGATTCCCATAATAACCCTGGAGGAACAATACCATTTATACTTGTAATTTTTTAAACTAATTTATATTGGAGTATAGTTGATTTTAAATGTTGTGTTAGTTTCAGGTGTACAGCAAAGTGAATCAGTTACACATATACATATATCCACTCTTTTTAAGATTCTTTTCCCTTATAGGTTATTACAGAGTATTGAGCAGAGTTCCCTGTGCTATCCAGTAGGTTCTTATTAGTTATCTATTTTATACATAGTAGTGTGTGTATGTCAATCCCAATCTCCCAAATTATCCCTCCTCCACCCCCTTGGTAACCATAAGTTTGTTTTCTTGACATTTGGTGGTGTATATATGTCCATGCCACTCTCTCACTTCGTCCCAGCTTACCCTTCCCTCTCCCCGTGTCCTCAAGTCCACTCTCTATGTCCCATCATGTCCTTGTAGTCAGCAACAGAGAGCCCTGGGCCAGGGCCACAAAGGGATACATCCTAGGAAGAGCCTGACCGAGGGAAACCCGAGGGCCCTGGTGTGGGAATGATTGCTGTTAACACCAGATGTCTGTACCAGTTCTCCTGTAAGCCACAAAGAGGCTGGGCACATTTTTCCTGCCCCTAAGAATGCGGGAGGACCAGGAACCCAAAGAGTGCCTCTGCTGAGGCCTCTTACACATTTCCTGGCCCTAAGGGTAGAGACTGCCTGCTTCCACCATCTTAAGGAGGGCTGTCACCCACAGTCCTCCAGGTCCCATCAGAGAAAAAAGTCTGTTTAAGATACCCCAGTAATGACAAGGGAAGACAGGGCTGCTAGGGAGGCATGTGACAACCCAATTAAAAATAATCAGAAGTGCTTGAGTGAAGACTACCTAGAGCTTAAAAATATTTTTGAGCTTGATAATTCCTGAAAAAAGTTGAAGAAGAAAAGCACTGAATGGTTGGGCAAATGGAAGGGCGAAACACAAGACGGATAAGCATGTGAGGCAGTATTTGTAAGAGTCTTGGAGGATCACGCAGTAGATGTTTTATGCAAAGAATGGTATGCCAGTGGGACAGAAAAAAAACAGACAAAAGAGAGATGACAATTAGATAATCAACTAACCCAAAGGAATAGCAGAGTAGCCAGATTGAAAGGGCTGTGTTGATGAGAAAAGGCTGGGGTAGACTGTAAAGTTCCTCATGTGTGAAGTTAAGAGAGAAACCTTATAAAATTCTGCAAAGTCCAGTCAAGTTTCCCCCAAAAGTCAGACTCATTGTGTTGCTTCTTTATAGCACTGTGAGATACAGTCAAGTGAAGTAGTGTCCAAACTTCAGACGGAAACATCCTACAGTGTAATACGACTGTATTCAGTCAAGGTATCCTTCCCCTATTTAGATGAGAGGAAACATTTGAGGATATAAATAATTCAAAGAGTATATGCTATGTCCCTCTCTGAAGAAGGTGTTTAAGAGAAGACTATAAATAACAAACAACAGGTCGCACAACTTAGGGAAAGAAGAGAGTAAAAAAATAGTGGTGAGAAATGGTATATAGGTATAGTAAAAATATATCGCCTGGAAATACATGCAATGTCATTGTGAGTGAAGGACCCTAGAAAAGATATATGCTATAACCAAGTTTAGTAATAGCTCAGACCTAGATGGACTAAATAATCTCAGAAAAAACAAACAAACTATGAGCTGGGAGAGGAAGAAAGTTTTCTAAAACTCTCATTTTATGGGGGGATGTGAGGGGATTAGAGGTGAGGAAAAGAAGTGATGAGTAACAGTGGGATAAACAGCTTGTATAAGTTGGGGAAATAACACTCTTAACACAAAGGAATTGTAGCTGTATTAAGAAACTCAGTAAGAGAATGATAGCTATTAGCTGAATGGAGACCATTAAAGGAACAGAAAAGCCCAATAGATCTTCCTGTTTAGCAAGGAAACAAAAGAATAGTAAATTATTAATACTAGGAAATGAAAGTGAAGAAATAATTAGGAAACTGCCTTTGAAATAAGTAATAAAGCAAGTTGAAAGGAATAAAATAAAGAGTGTCAAGTCATTGCATTAACTATAAATAGCCTAACTTCCTGTAGAAAGGGTTAAAAATAAAAAGGATATGTGTTATTTACATGTAACATGCTTAAAATAAAGTGAAAATGAAAGGTTGATCATAAAGTGGTGGCAAAGATACCAGAAAATGGAAAAAAAAAAAAATCCAAAAAACAGTGTAGGAAGGCCAGCAATGTTAGTATCAGAAAGGGTGAAATTTAGGGTAAAAATCCAAACAGGATGAAATATGATATTAAATAATGACAAAAAGTGTAATTTGTGAAGCATAAAAGTCAGGATCTTTGCACCAATTCACACAGCATGATTTATCAATTATATTTTTCCATAAATTGATTTTTCTTGCCTTAGTTTCAGCAAATGCTTAATTTTATTATTGTAATAGATTTTAGTTGTAGTAAGAGACATAATCTAAACAATGAAAAAGTAATTATACTCAAAGTGTACAAAATTTCTATTTTCATCAAAAATAGAAATAAATGCAGATATTAAAAAGGTAAAAATTCATTTACATATGATCATTATAGTTCTGTTCCTTTAAAAGTAAAGTTATCTATTAAAATTAAAAGAAAATAATAATATTCTTTAAGGAAAGGTGACATTTAAAAATCAACTTTTGTTTCTAAAAATCTTATATGTTCTGGTATAATGTTATAAGTCATAATTCTAGTTATTACTTTAAAATGTATATCTCAGAAATAACTAAATTTCCTTATCAATTGCATTATTATGAACTTTCATCAAATCTTTAACC
>NC_041214.2:44990911-45004872 GCF_002837175.3 Physeter macrocephalus | reverse complement strand
CTCTTGTAAAAATAAAATACAGTGTGTGTGTGTGTGTGTGTGTGTGTGTGAAAAAAAAATCAACTTTTGAAAATTTTCTTCTATTAAATATTTTAATAAAATAAAATTTCTCATTCTAATATATTCTAGTATTTTGGGAGTACTAGGGAAATGATCCTTCATGAAATAATTTATTGCATTCATAGCAAGTGAGAGGAAAGATTTGGGACAGTTACTTTTCCTTTACTCTATTTATCTCTTGTAAAAATAAAATACAGTGTTTGTGTGTGTGTGTGTGTGTGAAAAAAAATCAACTTTTGAAAATTTTCTTCTATTAACTATTTTAATAAAATAAAATTTCTCATTCTAATATATTCTAGTATTTTGGGAGTACTAGGGAAATGATCCTTCATGAAATAATTTATTGCATTCATAGCAAGTGAGAGGAAAGATTTGGGACAGTTACTTTTCCTTTACTAGAGTACTAATCCCATTCACATCCTCTTTGAGCTCGAAAGCAATGTCCATCTCTGATATTAGCTGTAGAAGAAACTTTAAACCTTGATGACATTTAGAATGAGTCCCTATTGATTTTTTAAAATAATTTGATTTCATTAATATATATAAATACAGAAGTAGTTCTCAAAAGTAAACATCAAGTTATGAACCATTTGATCATGTGTGTGTATACATGTATGTATATGTATTTCTGAAAAACAAATATGTATCACGTTATCAGCAAAGATTATGGTTGCTTGGTTGGCTTATGAGGGTTTTACTTTGGTTTTGCTTTTGTTTAATTTTTCTACCATGGACATTTTCTGCTTAAAAAAAGTTTTACTTTTGGAAAAATACACGAAGATGAACCATCCTTCAAGTCCAACTTTTCTCAATGATACATTTTCATTGTATTTTAATTTTTTGTCTTGCCATGAAATATGAATTTTATTTCACAATGTGAAGTAGCACTTAGAGCTGACAGAGCAAAACAGCAATTATTATACTATAGTATGCAGCTTTTGGTAGCTTCGAATTCATCCAGTACCCTAGAAGCACAGACCTACATAGCATCAGGAAAGACTACCTTTTTTTTCCTCTTTTTATTTATTATTATTATTATTATTTTTAGAGTCCCTTTTAGTTTTGAGGACATAGGTTAGGAGAGGGGCAGAAATGTTTTCCCTGGGATGTTGGTGTGTAGACCATCAGATCCCACATGAAGCACACGCATGCGCTTCCAAAAAATATTTGAGTGCATGTGCTTTGTGGTGTGAAAAGTCCTCCAAAATAGTACCCTGGGCAGGGGTCCATTTTGCTTGTTTTAAAGGCAGTTCTGATTATAAAATATCTTGAAATAATAAACAGTAAGGTAAATGTTTTCTGTTAACATTTATGGGACTAACAAGCAATGCACTCAAAGAAAATGTATGACTAAAATGCTATATCATTTAAAAAATCTGGGGGACTTCCCTGGTGGTCCAGTGTTAATACTTTGCCTTCCAGTGCAGGGGATGGGGGTTCCATCCCTGGTCGGGGAGCTAGGATCCCACATGCCTAGCGGCCAAGTAGCCACAACATGAAACAGAAGCAACATTGTAACGGATTCAATAAAGACGTTAAAAATGGTCCACATCAAAAAAAATCTTAAAAAAAAAAATCTGGTAGAAATTTAAATTACGTTAAGGCCAACTCTTTCATGTCCAAATTAAGGAAAAGAGTTGTCTGCAATATCATCTTTGTGCTTGTTGTGGCCTTTTGATTCCCAATTTGTCCTTGTCCTTTTGAATTAGAGAATTTTGCTGATATTTTCAGAGGGCATCATCCAGTGACTTCTTGGGAGCAGAGCTTGTCACAGGAGGAGATTGTGAGTCAGGGTTCAGGGAGTGACAAAGCAGAGCTCAGGAGCTCATGGAAAGCTAGGGGTTCCGGACGTTTTAAGAAAAAATTTGCATTTGTGCTTAATCGCTAATTTTCTGAGTGGAAGATTTGGGGCTTTTTATCATATTCTCAGAGAGATCCATGAAGGAGAATGCTACTGTAAGCCTCTGAGTGGTTTTTGTTGAGATATTTCTTGTTCCTGCCATTTGAAGTACCGTTTTCTAGTGTCCACTGTGGTCATTAGCCGACTTCCCCCACCCCAATTTTTTGGTTTTTTTTTCTTCTTTAAAGTAATTTATCTTAATTTTGTCCAAATTTTAGGACTTCTAGCAGGTTCCTTTCATGAAAACCCACTTTAATATTGCATATTATTCTATGGATGTTATTTGTTGTGACCTTTTTAGACATGAATATCCATTGAAAATGAATACTTATTTAATGTTAATTTAATTGATGAATGTTCCAGATAATATTTGACACAGACTTTGTTAAGGTCTTTACATACAGTAAAGATTAGGTTAAAATTTAGTTTTGGTCTTTAATATTTTCCATATCCCTTTCAAAAGCGATTTATCATTTCTTGTTCTCCGTGGCATTTATAGTAGGCAGCTGCATGATAGTAATAAATTTAGCTTTTGCATTGTGCTAATTTTTGGCATATTTTCTGAAATGGAACAATTTCTAAAAGCCTGCACTGCAGGCGTTTTAGGTAACCTCTTTGGTCATTTATAGGGAAAATATTCATGCTTTTAGAAAGCAGAGTATTCTACCTTTTTCAAAAAATGCATTCTAGAGAACTTAACCTCTGAGTATTTCTTCTGTGACTACAGCTATCAAATTTCCATTTCTCTTACTTCTAATAATATTTCTCTTTATTCTCACCATGACCCCCAGTTCCCTAGTCATTGTCTTTTTTCACAGTACATCTTCATTTCATAGACAGTACGTAACTACTTCAACTATGTTCAGTCCAGTGGGCTCTGATTCCTATCTCTCAAAATTGCGGGAGTTCCTGAGATCATTTCCTTCTGATTTAGTGTCGCTGATACTCAATTTTGGATAATTCCCGCCGCTGAATATCTGTTTCTCTGCTTGCTGTTTCCAAACTATTGCTGAAAATGTCAGGCAGTGGGCCAGTTTATTCGCCCACCAATTCAGTAAGTGCTAATTCATCTTGGTGCCCCTCTCCATCAGAAACACTTATACTCAACTTTAATTTATCTCCTGGTTTCTTCTCCCCATTTTTAGCTCCATAATTTTCCATTTACCTCAAGTATCTGACCTAACTCTCTTCACTCTGGAGACAACTTGTCTGATTCTTTATTAATTTATCAAGTTTATCTGAGGTTTGTGTTCTTCCTGGTTCTCCTTTCCACATCAGATTTTCCCTGCATCTTCATTCATTTTCTGTCTTGCCTCTTCTATTTGATAAAGAATTTTATTTCATCCCCCTTGGAGCTTGCTTTCCACTCGGGCACTCAGTCCAAAATTTGTCTGCTTCCCTTTGGACCAGTCTGCTCCACCCTTGGCATTTTCAGTATTGTAACTTTCTCAGAATTCTTCCTTGCAGTTAAAAAATAATAATCGCCAAAGAATACTGAGTACTCCCAATGTACTGACACTCTACTGCACATTTTATGTTAAGTATTTAATTTGATCATTAGGATAATCCTGTCTGGCAAATACTATGATTAGTTCCATTTATGGATGAGCAAACTGAATCTTACTCAAATTTCAAAAATGGGACTCAAATCTAGACCTGTATGACTCGAGAGCAAGTAATCTTAAGAATCTAGTTCCCTATAGTGTTACTTTTCTTCTTTTTTTTATTATCAGACTTATTGGGGGGGAAAATCTACCTTTGATTTCTTAAATGTTTTATTCTCAGTTTGCTGGTTAATCACATCAGTGTGTCTCATCCATTGACGTAGGCCTCCTTCATGTGAAGCCCTGTCTTAGCGCAGACTTCTGTGGTGTTTGACACTGTCATCAGTGAGACAACTTCTTCCATTTTGAATTTCTCTTCTCCCTAGCCTCCTTCAGTCTTGTGGTCTATTCACACCTCTCCTCTCACTCATCTTTCCTTGGTATTTTCTTCTCTCCCCAGATAGTATGTTCCCTAAGGTTCTGTCTCTGGGTTCTGTCTGCTGTAGAATCTATACTCTGGGTATCTCATCTTCTCCTAAGGTTTCAAACACCATCTATAGGTTAGTGTCTCTCTAACATAAACATTAATTTTGAAGTCCCTCTCAATAGCAGATGTGAATTTCCAACTGCCTCATGGTCATCTCTAAGGGCAATCAATACATCCATAAAACAAGTCATTATTTCTCTGAAGCCTTCGTTCACTCAACCTGACTTGTTTTCATCCAAGACACTGCCAGCCACTCATTTGGCTAAGAAGCTTTGGCCTCTGCTTTTCCTTTATCCTCCATAATCAATTGGTCATTGGATCCTATTGGTGCTGTTTCAGAAGGTTCTGCTTCCTTGTTCTCCTTTCCTTTGTCTCTTGCCTGTGCCCCTGATTTCCCCATCTCTCTGTGAATATCACCTATCACAATAGCCTGGACTGCTTGCCTCTCACCATTGCTTTATTCAGTTCAGTCTTTGCCCCAGTAGCTTTGCATAAACAGAGGAGGAGGAGGGGGAGACACGGTGAACATAGATATGATGAAACTTTATTCATTTTTTATTTTTTTAACCCTAACTCTACCTCAGTTTACCTTTCTCTTGATCATAGTTTTGTGCATCTCCTTTTGTTACCCAGTCTTTCCAGCACCTGTTTTTTATGTGGGGCTGACTCCATTCTCACCTGGAGGAGAGCACGTGATCCAGGCCCAGCCAGTCAGCAAGTGACCATAACTGGCTTAGAGTTAGAGCCACTCAGACTTCAACTAGAGCATGCATTCCCCATGGGGGTGGTAGTGCCCCCAAGGAGGTAAAAATGGGCTCTTGGGGGGTGAGAAAATCTTCAACTTGACAGTGATTTGTGGCCTTCCAGAGCTCAACCCTACTGCTCAACATTACCTGACAAAAATCTTATTCCTTAGTTTCCCGAGAAGGGGACAACTAGGAAAAACTATGTTAGAAGTCTCTTTAGGGGAATGATAATGAAGAAGCTTGAGAAACATTGAGCTATTGTAACCAAAAGAGAGAGGTACTTTCATTTCTTGCAGGACTGGGATCTGAAAAAAAAAAACAAACAAACCCTAGGTTTGTATTTCTGCAGCCCTTTAATACCACAAAGCAATAGTATGTCTGAAAGTAGAGCCAGAATGAGGAAGCAAAACCAAGGATGAATGGAAGAGGTTGGGTCCTGACCACATCCTTGTGCCCCTGAATTCAGCTGTTTCTCAAGTAAAAACTGATGGTAGGCTTCTGAATTTTGTAGGCAAATTTCTATTTTTGGTTACACCATTTAGGGTTGTTTTTGTTTTATTTTACTTTAGTTTTTTAATTAAAGTTTAGTTGATTTACAATGTTGTGTTAGTTTCAGGTATATAGAAAAGTGATTCAGTTGTACATACATACATATCTATTTTTTTCAGATTCTTTTCCCTTATAGGTTATTGTAAAATATTGAATAGAGTTCTCTGTGCTATACAGTAGGTCCTTGTTGTTTATCTATTTTATATATAATAGTATGTATATGTTAATCCCAAGCTCCTAATTTATCCCTCCCCCTTCCCCATTGGTAACCATAAGTTTGTTTTCTATGTCTGTGAGTCTGTTATTTTAGTTTTTTAATCACTGTCCACCATAACAACACTTAAGGATATTCTGACTCTGCTGGTGTTTATACATACTTCTCTACTACCCATCTTCTCTTTCAATTTTATCATAAATTATACATTCATGCCTCGTTGTCTTGAGTTTTTGTTCTCAGCCATAAAGTTCTTAAGTTTCTACATTGTAAACTCCTTTTTTAAAGACATGTTAAATATGACATGTATATACCATAGTCTTCAATGAATCTCTCCCACACCTTACTGTAATAGAAATTTATCCATAAGTAATCTTAGAATTTTTCATGATGTGTTTTTTAAAAAATGTTGATATGTCTATATCTTAGTGAGATGGTGAGATTTCGGAGTTTTTATGCACAATTTTATTCAATTTTGTACCTCCAGGTACTAGTAGAGTGCTTTCAAAATAAGAACTACTCAAGAAAATGGATTTAATTGCATTTTCACTAGCAAATTGCTATGCATATCTAATTTTTCCTCAACATTTCTGAAGAGAAGAGGGAAGCTGATTATCAGAAAAGTATCTACACAAATCAAAGAATTAAAACCTAACCCAGAGGGAAGAGACTCAGGATTCCATCAGTGATGAATTAACTGGGTCCATACACACTTAGGCAATTTTGCCACTTGAGTGAATGGAGTGTGAGTGGGTGGTGGGAAGAGTCCCATCACAGTGGTCCAAAATGGTGGTTGGTACTGAGAAAAGGATCATTATAGAGCGCCAATGTCCCCCAAGGGATGTGCTGTTGCATTATGCATAAATTGAGGCTAATTTGTGTTGGAGCTAACATCCTTCATCAGACTAAAGGCAAGTATGCCACTTGACAAAATTGTAGGTGTAGAGCAGAGCTGCTGAGAATACTGATTTCATAGCCTGACAGGGATTATAATAGTAAAAATTGGCACATTTCGTTGTAGCAAAGCTGACTTTCTGAAGCTTTAAAAAATACTAGATTTTTACCACATTATGAGACAGCAAAGCTTTAATATTATCTTTTCCTCCTCTGTTTTCATCATATCTTCAACCAGAATGTTTTTCCAGCTTTATTGAGACATAATTGATATATAACATTGTGTAAGTTTAAGGTGTAATATGTATACAATTCCCTATATGTATTTATCGCAAAATGATTACGACCATAAGGGTAGTTAACACATCCGTCACCTCACACAGTTACAGTTTTCTTCGGTGTGGCAAGCACTTTATAAATCTACTCTTTTTCTATCAGAATTAATATTGCAAGTTTATACATGCACACTAAGTACAAAATTCTGTGGAGTTTAATTTAGGATTAAATTAAAAGAATAAGAGGAAAAAAATCACCTTCACATAAAATCAACTGATCTTTTTTCTTTTCACTAAATATAATTTTACTGAAGTTGAATTAAAGTATTTAATATAAAATAAAAGTACTAATACTTGTAATCATTTATATATGAATACAGTAAAGACTTTCTAAGCATAAAATCATTGTGTGATAAGAAAAAGGAAAAGACTGATAGTTTTGACTTCACAAGATATAACAACTCTTCAACATTAAAAGTTTCATATATAAATTGTATTTAACTAACATGACAAATAGAACAAAAGCCTTTAATATAAAAATTGTACTTCCAAATCAATAAGAAAACTGTTAATTAAAGTGGATGAATAACATTTACATTAGTACAAAATGAAAGTAAAACTATGAAAGAATTGTTGAACTTCAACAATCTTAAAAGTGAAACAAACGAAAGCAGCATATATAATTTTCACTTGCAAATTTTGAGAGCATTAGAGAAAATGTTCCTAATGGTGAGATTAAAAGATAAATGACTGGTAGAAGCATACAGTCGTTTTTCCTTTCAAGCAAGCAATTTGACAGTAAATATCAAAATATTTAAAGATGTTTATTTTTATTTTCTTTGAGTCAGTAATTCTGCTTCTAGGAATTTGCTGTAAGCACTAATCATTGATGCAACTGTGGGTTAATTGCAGTAATATTTATAACAGTGAAAGCTTGGAATAGCACAAATGTTCGAAATTTAATAATGGATCAAACGCATTATAGTATAGCACAAAATATAAGCATTAAATTATGCTTTCAAAAGTTTTAGTTATGTAACAATGATGAAGAGAACCATGTAAAAGTCACTGATTATTTGCCAAGCCCTATGCCGGAGACCTCGGTGTAATACCTCATATCATTTTCACAGCCATCCAGGAAAGATAATTTTTAAAAAACGTTTATTGTTTTAGCATTTTATTTATTAATTTATTTATTTTGGCCTCACCGCTGGCATGCAGGATCTTAGTTCGCCGACCAGGGATCGAACCCATGCCCCCTGCAGTGGAAGCGCAGATTCTTAACCACTAGACGGCCAGGGAAGTCCCGAGGAAAGATGATTTTTCTGTTTTAGGCATAGTAAAATGAAGCTCAGAGAAGTTAAATATCTTGCCTTTGTTCCCAGCAAGTAATTTATGAAGCCTGGATATAAGTCCAGGAAATTGTCTCTGGAGCCCACTTTTAACTTCTGTACTAGACTGTCACCAGAATGGTCAGTGATCACAATCCAATATGGTGAAAACAAGTATGATACTGTGCTTAATATAAGGTGTGATCCAGACAAGCAGAAATATTTACTGGGGGTCTTATCCCTGTTCTGGTGCAAGTAACTCTGACCGCTCAAGGGAGGTACTATTTGTTCAGTTGAACAGGACATCAGCCTCCATGCCTTTATTGGGGATTGGCAGGTTTTCTCCTGTTTATTTTGCGTCTTGTAATGTCTGTTATGTAAAATTCTGGGATGTAAAGTTCCACCCTATTGGCCATTGGTACCTTTTTCTCTTGGATATCAAGACTGGTTTAGAATAAGGTGGTAGAAATAATGGAAAGTTGAAGTGTGCAAAGAGTGACTTGAAATGTTAAAATAGATTAGTCGATTACAAAGATGAGAGGAACAATACGCTTTCTGAAGACTGACTAACCATTGAGATTTACCAAAAACAGGACATTTGATTACGTCCTGGGACTTTGGTCAGCATAATTGTCAACTATTGCCATTGACCTTTTAATTATTTTAAAATACAAGAAAGCTATCTAGATGCATTCTAGTTTATTCTAGACCTGGCCACGATCTATCTGGGAGCCTATCTTTTACATTTAAACATTACTTGTATATTTTAACTCAAATAAAATATATGTTTGACCTTATAGTTATATTAATACTCTCTCTACAAACAGCCTAGACCAAAATAGTTTGATATCCTTATTTCCATCTTTAGAAGTGAGAAACTGGAACAAGGTCATGTCCTCTTAAATCCAAGAAGTGTTTTATTTATACTTGCTTTCCCCCTTCCTTTGTATGCTTTATTATAGGAAGGATTACCGCATGAATAATTAAAGTTTTCAATGTACAGGGCAGAGATAAGTAAATAATTACAAGCAAAAACTTATTTTTATCTAAAGTTAAAGTAGCTGCAGAGGAGAATTTAAGATGGTGTTGACTTTCTCAAGAAAGGACAGGTTCCTTCTACCTTCCCACATTTTAGTACACATTCAAAATGGTGAGTAGCCTGGAGATTCTCACAAGGACTGCTTTTCCTCTTTTGTTTCAGATCCATTAGTGGAATATTTTGGCACCCTTAGAGCTGCACAATGTGGTTTTCTGGGTTACTATTTCCTTTCTGGCAGTATTTTAATACAAGTACAGAAAATGGAAAAATTATCTTTATAGCCTCCATTTTATTGTAGAAGCAATACAGGGATTAATCAATTTGCAGCTAGAAAAAAAATCCCTAAATTATTAAGCAAACTTTTAAAATTTATTAACTTGCAATCTGCAGAAGGATTTTTGCTATCTTTGTTTTCTCTGTTGCTGAGAGAAAATTAGAAACTTACATGAAAAATGGATTCACCCCAAGTTCACATTCTGCATGGTAATATTTGTGTAAGCCCTGTTAAAATCTCCACGTTTTGATTCTCCAGCATGAACTCTTTTTGTCACTACTCTGTGTTTTCAGAACATTTCTAGTCTGGCGTGAGTTCCTCTCTTAATAAATTCCCATATCCATAAATTCCAATCTCAGGGTCTTTTTCCCATGCTGCCTCTCTGGGGGCTCCTCATCTGTTTCTCTACCCCATCTGATCAGTGCCCAGTGAGCAAAGACCAAAGGTCAGGGACCTTTCTACCTTTTCCATCACTAAGTTTCCTATTCTGTTCACTAGAAATCATTTAATGGAGTTCGAGGCAATGGTGCCATATTTCTCTTTAAAAAAGGCAAGTTGTAATCTTAAAATAATTTTTTATATTTTTTGTTATAAGAATGTAGTTTAAAAAAAATAATTTATTTAGCAAGGATGGCAAACTATGCTATTCATGTTTTGGAATTTATATGAAGAAAGTATAGAATTTATATGAAGGAAAGAAAAATGATCTCTCTCTTTTTTTTCTTGAATTGTAAAGTTTCATTCAGAGAGGTGACTAAATAACCTGAAAAAGAGAATAAAAGGCAATTTGGAGTAAATTCTTTTCTAATATAATAATTTTTTCAGCATTTTTTGCACCTAAAAGTAGATTTTCTTTGTGCTTTAAATAATGTGCCCTAGGGCTTCCCTGGTGGCACAGTGGTTGAGAATCTGCCTGCCAATGCAGGGGACACGGGTTCGAGCCCTGGTCTGGGAGGATCCCACATTGCAGCGGAGCAACTAATCCTGTGCGCCACAACTATTGAGGCTGCGTGTCTGGAGCCTGTGCTCCGCAACAGGGGAGGCCCCGAGAGTGAGAGGCCCGCGCACCGCGATGAAGAGTGACCTCTGCTTGCCACAAGTAGAGAAAGCCCTCGCACAGAAACGAAGACCCAACACAGCAAAAATTAATAAACTCCTACCCCCAAAATCTTCTTTTAAAAAAATAAATAAATAATGTGCACTCTTTTGGAAGTTGCAGAAACTCTTAAGATCACCAGAGTGCTCTTTAATTACTATTTCAGTGGTTTAAATTATGCTCTCTCCTGCTCTGTTCTTCTGACCTAAAAGTAAATGAAGCTTTAAAGAAGCCTAAAATATAGTATGGAATTTGATTACACATTGAAGGAAATCTGATTCAACTAGTTAAAAAGTTAAGGGTTATTTTAATTTTGTTTGGCTTTAAAGAGCCTCATTTTTTTGGATAATTTTCCCCTTAGAAACATATTCCCAGTTGGGTGATGTTATGAACCTTCCACGCAAATAAGCAGTGTTACTTCTTTGCATATGTGTCTTACGTATTTGCCTTAAAACTTGCCTAGTTTAAATTACCTTAAGAAAACAAATTTTTTAAGAAAGCTAAGAGAGTAAATTCTAGATAAGCTGAGAACATGACTTTTAAACAAACAAATAAATACGTCTCACCTCTAGGTCACCACACACACACACTTACACACACCCCTATTCCTTGAGGAGCTGAAGAGTTCCCCACAGTCCATTTGTGTTAAGATTTCCAAAAAAATACTGCATGTATTACATGCATTTGGTTGAAAGAACAACACATGTCCACATTCATGCAGACACACACGTACACATTACTTATATATTCTCCAAATAATCGCATCTTTTCCCATATCTTCAATTCTCATCTCTAGATGATTGGCTTTCAACTGTTACTATCATGAAGGTTGCCCAAGTCTACATCTGCAGTCCAGTTGGGCTCCCCAACTTCAATGCTGTGATCAAAAACTCTTTATTAGCTACATTATTAAGTTTAATGTCTCTATTGTGGCATTGAAGGCTTTCTGCATTATAACTCCAGTCTATCATTACAGACTCATCTTCATTCTTTTCTTTCTTCTTCTGCCTGATTAAATTAAACTAACTCTCAAACCCAACTCGCCTCCCCAGAAGGACTATCTCAGGCAATTTTTTTTTTTTTTTCTTTTTTTGTGGTACGCGGGCCTCTCACTGTTGTGGCCTCTCCCGTTGTGGAGCACAGGCTCCGGACGCACAGGCTCAGTGGCCATGGCTCACGGGCCCAGCCGCTCCGCGGCATGTGGGATCTTCCCGGACCGGGGCACGAGCCCGTGTCCCCTGCATCGACAACGAGCCCGTGTACCCTGCATCGACAGGCGGACTCTCAACCACTGCGCCACCAGGGAAGCCCTCAGGCACTTAATTTATCTCTCACTTGCTTCCCTGTTCCCTTCCTCAGGGCTCAACTCCCATGCTTAGAAACCATAGGTCTCTCCTGTAGTTTAAACACTAGGCTCTGGAGCAGTAAAAGGGGTTTGGTTGCTTTATATGACTTTCAGCCACCAGTGGGATATCATCTTTACCTCCTTGGAGCTCTAATGCATATTTATACAGAACCTCTGAAGACACTTCAAACAGCTTTGTATTTATTTCTGGAGTTCTGTTTTTCCCTGATCAAAGTGAAGATGCCTTGACTACAGGGGTAGTTCTTCTGAAATATACTATCTAACATTTTCCTCGTTATTTTTGCACGTAAACTTGCTCTTCTCTATTTCTACAAATCCAGTAGGTCCAGCCTAGAAAGCTGAAGTCCATTCTTCCCTCATGCCTACAGTCACTTATTAGCAAATCCCATTTCTCTGATCATCTGAAGTATCACATGCCCAATCACCTCACATTGCAGCCACAGCAGAACAAGGGACATACCAAGGCTTTCCCTCCAGTTAAGCTACTGATCCCACACCTACTGGAACAGCAGCTTCCTGGTCAGCCCAACATCAGTAACCTCCTCCAAGTAAGAAGCAGCAGCCTCTTCTTGGTTCTGAGGGTAGTTATTTAACGGAGCTGTAGTTTCCTCTTCATTATTTTAGAGACCTTAATGGACAGATAAAACTGAAGATACGAAGACAGACAAGTCTTGGTAAATAAGAATATCAACTTATTAATATGCCATTCTCCTGGAGGAACTTTGACATACAGAGTATGTTCCAGGTCCTGAAACAGGACAGCAGGCACTGAAGAAAGAACCTCTTTTAATCACAAGAAAGAGAAAAGTTGGCCGCACTTTATCTCCATATATAAAAGATTCAGACTTATTACTTGCCAGAAAACAGGAAAAGAAGTCTTCTCTTTGCCAAATTCACATACATGAGTTGCTTTAGAATTTTACATACAACATCAAAGGAACAATCTTTGAAGAAATAATTACAAAGCTGGACTTAATTAAAACTGAAAACTTGTGTTCTGCAAAAAACAATGTCAAGAGTATGAGAAGACAAGGCACAGACTGGGAGAAAATATTTGCAAAAGACATGTCTGATCAAGAACTGTTATCCAAGGGATACAAAGAACTCTAAAGACTCAACAATAAGAAGATAAACAATCCCTTTAAAAAATGGTCCAAAGACCTTAACAGACACCTCACCAAAGAAGATATACAGATGACCAATAAGCATATGAAAAGAAGCTCCACGTACTATGTCATCAGGGAAATGCAAATTAAAACAACAATGAGATATCACTGCATACCTATAAGGATGGCCAGAATCTGGAACTCTGACAACACCAAATACTGGGGAGGATGTGGTGTAACAGGAATGCAAAATGCTGCATCCACTTTGGAAGACAGTTTGGCAGTTTCCTACAGAACTAAACGTATGCTTACCATATGATCCAGCAGTCAAGCTCTTCTATGTCTATCCAAAGGAGGTGAAGACATATGTCCACACAAAGACCTGTACAGACATGTTGACAGCAGCTGTATTCATAATTGTCCAAACTTGGAAGCAACCGAAATATCCCTTAGTAGATGAATGTATAAACAAATAAACTGTGGTACATCCAGAAATGGAATATTATTCAGTGCTGAAAAGAAGTGAGATATTAAGCTATGCAGGATATGCAGGAACCTAAACACATATTACTAAGTGAAGGAAGCCACTCTGAAAAGTCTACATAATGTATGATTCCAACTTATGATATTCTGGAAAACGGAAAAACTATCGAGATGGTAAAAAGTCCAGTGGTTGCCAGGGGTTGGAGAGGGACACGGAGGGAGAACACAGAGGACTTTCAGGCCAGTAAAAAATACTCTATATGACACTGTAATGATGGATACATATCATAATGCACTTGTCTAAAGCCATAGAATGTTCAACATCAAGACTGAACCCTAAGGTCAGTGTGGGTTTATCAGTTGTAACCAATGCCGCACTGTGATAGGGGATGTTGACAATGGGGGAAGCTTTACATGTGGTGCGGCGGGGGGTATATGGGAAATTTCTGTACCTTCTGCGCCATTTTGCTGTGAATCTAAAACTGCTTTAAAAAAAATAGTGTCTTGGGCTTCCCTGGTGGTGCAGTGGTTGAGAGTCCACCTGCCGATGCAGGGGACACGGGTTCGTGCCTCGGTCCGGGAGGATCCCACATGCCA
>NC_041214.2:44987053-44990892 GCF_002837175.3 Physeter macrocephalus | reverse complement strand
CCATGGCCGCTGAGCCTGCGCATCCGGAGCCTGTGCTCCGCAGCGGTAGAGGGGAGAGGCCACAACAGTCCGAGGCCCGCGAAAAAAAAAAAAAAAAAAAAAAAAAAGTGTCTTAAAATTTCCATAATGAAGTAACCAGGGGCAATCTATCCATACTTCCACTTCATTCTCACCCTCATTGCTAAGTAAGAATAACTCAAATTAAGCAGGAGAAAATACAAAGGTGTATTGGGGAACCCTGACTGTTAATGTTTCCTTACTTTACTTTTACAAGAGGAAAAACTGCAGACTTTTTCAAAACATTGCCCCCTCTAGTAAGAAATCTAGCTAACAAGAATAAGATAGAAATCTTTATTCCTTCTCACAGAACTATGCTAGAATAATTACTGCTAAGGCAGGCAGTGAGTACTAAATATAGAAATTATATTTGAAAATTTCCCTCCATTTTAAGATTCAAGAAAAACATTGTAATGACACTCAGAGGGAGTGGTGACAAAACGAAAGAGAGGACACCTGCCCTATCTACTGTTGTGGTAGTCATTGGTTGTTCTTGGATATTTTCAGTTCTCTACTCTTTCCAGGCAGGTGGTAGAAATGTACTTCTAAGCCTCCTTAAAGTTAGGTGTGCTCACATGACTTGTGTAGGTCAATGACATATAAGCAGGACATATGCATCGCTTCTGGGCACAAATATCTAAGAGCTCGGTGTGTCCATTCACCATATTTTCTTCCCTGTGGGATGATGCCTGGTGATGCTCCAGGAGGTGGTGGTTCCATCGACCTGAGATTCCCTGTGATGATGACAGGAAGCAGAGCCTGATGTTGACTGTAACATAAACACATGGTGGGAGCAAGATGCTTACTGTATCAGAACCTGAGATAATTGGTAAAACTCAAGAACTTTTAAGTCCATTATTCAAGCAGAAATTAATAAATTTAAAGACAGAAGAGAAAAGCTCTAAAACCTCTGAGACATTATCGGAAACAACAGCACAAAGAATAGCATAATACTCTAGGAGCACATAAATGATGCCATAGTTTAGGAGGAAAGAATATAATTATATGCATATTTAGGAAACATAGGCTTTGTGTCCTTAATAAAATCTAAGCAACTAGTAATTCTTGAATAAAGAGATTACAAAGAATAAAGTGATAAAAAAGATGAAGGGAATCTGCCAGAGATGAGAGCTGAGAGTAAAAGAGAGCTGGATGAGATAAGGAAAATATTTGGAGATTAAAAATGCAGAAGTGAAATGGAAGTCTTTATTGGATATAATAATGAGCAAAATTGACACTATAGAAAAAGAGGAAGAATATTGTACTAGGGACTAAATCCTTTCATTATAAAAAGAAATAAGTAAAATAAAAAATTCATGATTTTACTAAGACAAAGAAGACAAATTTAATGACTGTTGGAGCCGATTTTAATTGAAATACAGGGAAACAAAAAGTAGCAATGACAAATAAAATACCTGGCTACTTAAAAATCAAAAATAGTGGGCTTCCCTGGTGGCGCAGTGGTTGAGAGTCCGCCTGCCGATGCAGGGGACACGGGTTCGTGCCCCGGTCTGGGAAGATCCCACATGCCGCGGGGCTGCTGGGCCCGTGAGCCATGGCCGCTGAGCCTGCGCGTCCTGAGCCTGTGCTCCGCAACGGGAGAGGCCACAACAGTGAGAGGCCCGCGTACCGCAAAAAAAAAAAAAAAAAAAATCAAAAATAGTTCTTACATGCCTAATTATATAAAGACAGAGGATAGTGAATAGTCAAACTGACAATAAGAAAAATGTTTTAGGATAAATGTGAAAAAATTTTTGAAAAGAGAACCTTAAATGTGGTTGAAAATCTCATTATGGTAATCATTGTTCAAGAAAAGATATATTGGGCTTCCCTGGTGGTGCAGTGGTTAAGAATCTGCCTGCCAATGCAGGGGACATGGGTTCGAGCCCCGGTCTGGGAAGATCCCACATGCAGTGGAGCAACAAAGCCTGTACACCACAACTACTGAGCCTGCGCTCTAGAGCCTGAGAGCCACAACTACTGAGCTCGCGTGCCACAACTACTGAAGCCCGTGTGCCTAGAGCCCATGCTCCGCAATGAAAGAAGCCACTGCAATGAGAAGCCTACGTACCACAACGAAGAGTAGCCCCCATTCACCACAACTAGAGAAAGCCCGTGCGTAGAAACGAAGACCCAATGCAGCCAAAAAAAATTATAAAAAAGAAAAAAAGGAAAAGATACATTATCAAAATTGGTGCCTGAAGAAGTAGCAAGCATGATTATATCACTAACCTTGAGAGATACCAAAAATTTATCAAAGAATTATCTCCATGAGCGTCCTGGCTGCAAAGGTTATTTCAAAATTTCTGGCACATAGAGAGGAAAGTCTTTAGTGCATTTTACAATGTTCACACAGCATTGAAATTAATACTAGAAAACTAACAAAAAAGAACATTGCACATCAATGTCAACTAAAATAAATGTATCCAGGAATCTTAAATAAAATACAAATAACTTGAATTCAACAGGATACAAATGAGGAACAAAATGAATTGGACTTTTAAAATATTTTATCTATTAAATCACAAAATATAATTTTTTTAACATCTTTATTGTATAATTGCTTTACAATGGTGTGTTAGTTTCTGTTGTATAGCAAAGTGAATCAGCTATAAATGTACATATATCCCCATATCCCCTCCCTCTTCTGTCTCCCTCCCACCCTCCCTATCCCACCCCTCTAGGTGGACACAAAGCACTGAGCTGATCTCCCTGTGCTATGTCGCTGCTTCCCACTAGCTATCTGTTTTACATTTGTAGTGTATATAGTATAGTGTATATATGTCCATGTCACTCTCTCACTTCGTCCCAGCTTACCCTTCCCCTGCCCATGTCCTCGAGTCCATTCTCTATGTCTGCATCTTTATTCCTGTCCTGCCTCTACGTTCTTCAGAACCTTTTTTTTTCTTTAGATTCCATATATATGTGTTAGCATACAGTAATTGTTTTTCTCTTTCTGACTTACTTCAGGCTGTATGACAGTCTCTGGGTCTATCCACCTCACTACAAAAAGCTCAATTTTGTTTCTTTTTATGGCTGAGTAATATTCCATTGTATATATGTGCCACATCTTCTTTATCCATTCATCTGTGGATGGACACTTAGGTTGCTCCATGTCCTGGCTATTGTAAATAGAGCTGCAATGAACATTGTGGTACAAGACTCTGTTTGAACTATCGTTTTCTCAAGGTATATGCCCAGTAGTGGGATTGCTGGGTCATATGGTAGTTCTATTTCTAGTTTTTTAAGGAACCTCCATACTGTTCTCCATAGTGGCTATATCAATTTACATTCCCACCAACAGTGCAAGAGGGTTCCCTTTTCTCCACACCCTTGCAAATATTTTCTCCCATTCTGAGGGTTGTCTTTTTGTCTTGCTTATGATTTCCTTTGCTGTGCAAAAGCTTTTAAGTTTCATTAGGTCCCATTTGTTTATTTTTGTTTTTATTTCCATTTCTGTAGGAGGTGGGTCAAAAAAGATCTTGCTGTGATTTATGTCATAGTGTTCTACCTATATTTTCCTCTAAAGGTTTTATAGTGTCTCATTTTACATTTAGGTCTTTAATCCATTTTGAGTTTATTTTTGTGTATGGTGTTAGGGAGTGTTCTAATTTCATTCTTTTCCATGTAGCTCTCCAGTTTTCCCAGCACCACTTATTGAAGATGCTGTCTTTTCTCCATTGTATATTCTTGCCTCCTTTATCAAAAATAAGGTGAGCATATGTGTGTGGGTTTATCTCTGGGCTTTCTATCCTGTTCCATTGATCGATATTTCTGTTTTT
>NC_041214.2:44985958-44986867 GCF_002837175.3 Physeter macrocephalus | reverse complement strand
AGGATTGCTTTGGCTATTCAGGGTCTTTTGTGTTTCCATACAAATTGTGAAATTTTTTGCTCTAATTCTGTGAAAAATGCCATTGGTAGTTTGACAGGGATTGCAGTGAATCTGTAGATTGCTTTGGGTAGTACAGTCATTTTCACAATGTTGATTCTTCCAATCCAAGAACATGGTATATCTCTCTGTTTGTACCATCTTTAATTTCTTTCATCAGTGTCTTATAGTTTTCTGCATACAGGTCTGTTGTCTCCTTAGGTAGGTTTATTCCTATGTATTTTATTCCTTTTGTTGCAGTTGTAAATAGGGAGTGTTTCTTTCATTTCTCTTTCAGATTTTTCATCATTAGTGTATAGGAATGCCAGAGATTTCTGTGCATTAATTTTGTATCCTGTTACTTTACCAAATTCATTGATTAGCTCTAGTAGTTTTCTGGTTGCATCTATAGATTCTCTATGTATAGTAGTATCATGTCATCTGCAAACAGTGACACTTTTATTTCTTCTTTTCCATTTTGGATTCCTTTTATTTCTTTTTCTTCTCTGATTTCTGTGGCTAAGACTTCCAAAACGATGTTGAATAATAGTGGTGAGAGTGGGCAACCTTGTCTCGTTCCTGATCTTAGTGGAAATGGTTTCAGTTTTTCACAATTGAGAACTATGCTGGCTGTGGGTTTGTCATATATGGCCTTTATTTTGTTGAGGTAAGCTTCCTTTATGCCTACTTTCTGGAGGTTTTTTATCATAAATGATGTTGAATTTTTTCAGAGCTTTTTCTGCAGCTATTGAGATTATTATATGGTTTTTATCCTTCAATTTGTTAATATGGTGTATCACATTGATTGATTTGAGTATACTGAAGAATCCTTGCATTCCTGGGATAAACCCCACTTGATCATGGTATATGATC
>NC_041214.2:44983805-44985870 GCF_002837175.3 Physeter macrocephalus | reverse complement strand
CCCGTGTCCCCTGCATTGGCAGGCGGACTCTCAACCATTGCGCCACCAGGGAAGCCCGATCATATGGTTTTTATTCTTCAATTTGTTAATATGGTGTATCACATTGATTGATTTGAGTATACTGAAGAATCCTTGCATTCCTGGGATAAACCCCACTTGATCATGGTGTATGATCCTTTTAATATGTTGTTGGCTTCTGTTTGCTACTATTTCGTTGAGGATTTTTGCATCTATGTTCATCAATGATATTGGCCTGTAGTTTTCTTCTTTTGTGACATCTTTGTCCGGTTTTGGTTTCAGGGTGATGGTGGCCTCATAGAATGAGTTTGGGAGTGTTTCTCCCTTTGCTTTATTTTGGAAGAGTTTGTGAAGGATAGGTGTTAACTCTTCTTTGAATGTTTGATAGAATTCGCCTTTGAAGCCATGTGGTCCTGGGCTTTTGTTTGTTGGAAGATTTTTAATCACAGTCTCAATTTCACTGCTTGTGATTGGTCTATATTTTCTGTTTCTTCCTGGTTCAATCTCAGCAGGTTGTGCATTTCTAAGAATTTGTCCATTTCTTCCTGGTTGTCCATTTTATTGGCATATAGTTGCTTGTAGTACTCTCTCATGATCTTTTGTATTTCTGCAGTGTCAGTTGTTACTTCTCCTTTTTCATTTCTAATTCTATTGATTTGAGTCTTCTCCCCTTTTTTCTTGTTGAGTCTGGCTAATGGTTTATCAATTTTTTTTATCTTCCCAAAGAACCAGCTTTTAGTTTTATTGATTTTTGCTATTGTTTCCTTCATTTGTTGTTCATTTATTTCTGATCTGATCAGTATGATTTCTTTCCTTTTGCTAACTTTGAGCTTTTTTTGTTCTTCTTTCTCTAATTGCTTTAGGTGTAAGGTTAGGTTGCTTATTTGAGATGTTTCTTGTTTCTTGAGGTAGGATTGTATTGCTTTATACTTCCCTCTTAGAACTGCTTTTGCTGCATCCGTTAGGTTTTGTGTCATCGTGTTTTCATTGTCATCTGTTTCTAGGTATTTTTTGATTTCCTCTTTGATTTCTTCAGTGATCTCTTAGTTATTAGCAGTGTATTGTTTAGCCTCCATGTGTTTGCATTTTTTACAGATTTTTTTTCTGTAATTGATATCTAGTCTCATAGCCTTGTGGTCAGAAAAGATACTTGATACGATTTCAATTTTCTTAAATTTACCAAGGCTTGTTTTGTGACCCAAGATAAGTTCTGTCCTGGAGAATGTTCCATGAGCACTTGAGAAGAACGTGTATTCTGTTGTTTTTGGATAGAATGTCCTATAAATATCAAATAAGTCCATGTTTTTTAATGTGTCATTTAAAGCCTGTGTTTCCTTATTTATTTTCATTTTGGATGATCTGTCCATTGGTGAAGGTGGGGTGTTAAAGTCCCCTGGTATGATTGTGTTGCTGTCGATTTCCCCTTTTATGGCTGTTAGCATTTACTTTATGTATTGAGGTGCTCCTATGTTGGATGCATAAATATTTACAATTGTTTTATCTTCTTCTTGGGTTGATCCCTTGAGCATTATGTAGTTTCCTTCTTTCTCTCTTGTAATAGTCTTTATTTTAAAGTCTATTTTGTCTGTTATGAGAATTGCTACTACAGCTTTCTTTTGATTTCCATTTGCATGGAATATCTTTTTCATCCCCTCACTTTCAGTCTGTATGTGTCCCTAGGTCTGAAGTGGGTCTCTTGTAGACAGCATATATACAGGTCTTGTTTTTGTATCCATTCAGCTAGTCTATTTTTTTTGGTGTGAGCATTTAATCCATTTACATTTAAGGTAGTTATTGAGATTTGTTTTCTTATTACCATTTTCTTAATTGTTTTGAGTTTGTTATTGTAGGTATTTTCCTTCTCTTGTGTTTCCCACCTAGAGAAGTTCCTTTAACATTTGTTGTAAAGCTGGTTTGGTGTTCTGCTGAAAGATCAGCTGTTAACCTTATGGGGAATTCCCTTGTATGTTATTTATTGCTTTTCCCTTGCTGCTTTTAATATTTTTTCTTTGTATTTAATTTTTGATCGTTTGATTAATATGTGTCT
>NC_041214.2:44982546-44983638 GCF_002837175.3 Physeter macrocephalus | reverse complement strand
TAATTTTTGATAGTTTGATTAATATGTGTCTTGGCATGTTTCTTCTTGGATTTATCCTGTATGGGACTCTCTGTGCTTTCTGGACTTGATTGACTATTTCCTTTCCCATATTAGGGAAGTGTTCAACTATAATCTCTTCAAATATTTTCTCAGTCCCTTTTTTTTTTCTCTTCTTCTTCTGGAACCCCTATAATTCGAATGTTGATGAGTTTAATGTTGTCCCAGAAGTCTCTGAGACAGTCCTCAGTTCTATTCATTTTTTTTTCTTTATTCTGCTCTGTGGTGGTTATTTCCACTCTTCTATCTTTGAGGTCACTTATCTGTTCTTCTGCCTCTGCCTCAATAGTTATTCTGCTATTGATTCCTTGTAGACAATTTTAAATTTCATTTATTGTGTTGTTCATCGTTGTTTGTTTGCTCTTGAGTTCTTCTAGGTCCTTGTTAGACATTTCTTGTATTTTTCTCCATTCTATTTCCAAGATTTTGGATCATCTTTCCTATGATTACAAAGTATAACGTTGTTTGTTATATTCAAAACACATTGCTGATAAAACGTCATACTTAGGAAAATACATGATAGGAACATTTATTAGAGAAGACAAGAAAAGCCTGCTCTTGGCATTTTTATTGAAAATTATATGGGAAGATCTATGGAACAAAAAAGAAATAGAAGTAAGTGGGAACAAAAATTGTAAAAAATGAAGCAAACTGAGTTTTCATTGAGGTTATATGTTTTCAACATTAAAAATATACAGTTAACTTACATAAAATATAAGAAGGTAAAATCATTGTTTGAATTTAATTATAGCCCTATGGTTTAGTACATAAACCGTAAACTCTACTGGGACAGAAAAGCTAAAAATGCCATATCGAATATGCTTTAAAAATCACTCTAGGGCTTCCCTGGTGGCACAGTGGTTGAGAATCTGCCTGCTGATGCAGGGGACATGGATTCATGCCCCGTTCCGGGAAGATCCCACATGCCGCGGAGCAGCTGGGCCTGTGAGCCATGGCCGCTGAGCCTGTGCGTCCGGAGCCTGTGCTCTGCAACGGGAGAGGCCACAACAGTGAGAGGCCCGTGTACCACAAAAA